>NC_136421.1:114187500-114385000 GCF_052625555.1 Lactuca saligna | reverse complement strand
TTATTTGTAATTACAAGTTTATTTATTATTCATAGTAGGGCTGATAATTCTTAACACAACTCACAACACGATACAAAATAAATTAGTTTTAGTTGAATTTTTCAACCCGTTAACCCGCCAACCTGTTTATTAAACGGGTCATATATGGATTTCTCAAAAAATAAACGGGTTGACCCCAGTGGCGGATCCAAGATCAATGTAAAAGGGTATCCCAATAAGTAAAGGGATATTCCTGACAAAAAAAATCGTGTAATACACAATATGGAAAAAAAATTCGGGAAAAAATTATACTAATAAATTTTTTTTGAGGGGTATCCCGGGCTACCCCAGGATACATAGTAGATCCGCCTATGATTGGCCCACCAACCTATATATATATATATATATATATATATATATATATATATATATATATATATATATATATATATATATAGGTTCATGTGAGACGGTCTCATAAAATTAAAATGATCTCAAATAAACCTGAACATATATATATATATATATATATATATATATATATATATATTATTTTTAAATGTATTTATATATCAAATATCAATATTTAATAAGTATTATTTATGTTTGTATTAATGTTTAGTTTGAACATGTTTTTTATGAATGTTTTTAATTTTCATTTGGATGTTTAAAACTTAAGTAGTCAAGTGTCTAAAATTCGGATATGGTTGCATCAACCATCAAGAATTTATTCATGTTTAATTGTCAATTTTATTTATGGAATCTAACTCACGAACCCAAATCTGACCTACGAAACCGCCAACTTGTGAACCCGTATAAATAAATGGGTTGGCGGGTCATATCTAAGTTTATGTTCCAAACCCACCAATCCGTGATCTGCATATTTAAATGGGTTGTGTTTGGGTTGACATATTGTAACCCGCGACAAGCCAACCCGAACACGACTAGATTGACATGCCTAATACATATGAATCTAATAACTGTGAGTACCCATTTTTCATAATTAAGTTAAGTTTAATTCATCTAAAAAATGATTTAAATGTACCCAAAATTGCCCAAACAAATATTTGTATATGTCACCAAGAATACCCCAAACGGCGGTTTCTTGAAGATGCATTTGAGTTTGTTCTAAAAATAGATGGAAGTTGTGATGGAAGCTATGGTTTTAAATTATTCTAATTTTTTTTTCTTTTGCGTCCTTTCTATTTTCTGCAGTTACATATTGTTCTAATTTAGTGCAATTTACAAATTTTACTGCAATTATAAAAAATGTTTCTTTTATTATTATTTTTTTGGAAGTTTTTAATGTCATTGTTGGATGGTTAGGTGTTTTTTCATATTTTTGCATGCAAATGATCTAACACAGTAAAGATTAATACAATTTTTTTGCTATTGTATTTGAGAAAAAATAGTTGTACATTTTTAATTTATTTCATGTGCATTTTAAATAAATAACCAAAAAAGTTGTAATATTTTGTTTTTATCGTGTTTCTATTCAAGTTTTAGGAAAACAAAAAATAATAATAATAATAATAATAATAATAATAATAATAATAATATGCTTTAGATAAATAATTGTTTGCCAACTCATTTTATGGAGTTTGAAGGAAAAAAAATCAATTATTTCATTAACTTGGTTGTTATTTTATTGACAAATTGAAGGAAAATGAATTTAAATGGAAATTGTTAGTTTTTATTTTTCTTTTCATGTTTCTGTCGATTTGAAATTATCATTAGTGTTTTTCTTTTTCAACCGTGTTTTTCACGGGTTTAAACCTAGTATATAAATAAAAAACACCTCACATCAAGACGATGCAAGGGGAAAAGTACAATACGAAAAAAAAAAGGAAAAACATGAAAATTACAAACAAAGAAAAGGATCAAGATTCAAAACTCAACAATCCATGTTTTTAAATGAACCTCTATATTTACACCAAATAAAACTTATTGATTTTATCTTCTCCATCGCCGGTACAAAGGGAATGTTTTTGATAACCCTTTGATTTCTGTATTTCCATATACAACACAATCCTCCACATAAGATCACATTCAACATGCTTCTTTTCTTTTTGCACTTAGACCACCGAGATATGAAAAGTAACATATCCTTCACCGAATCAAATCCATCATATGAGATTTCACACTAACATAAAATCGAATTCATTACAGCTTTCACTAATGGGCATAAGAGATGGATGTGATCGCTCGTCTCCTCCTCTAAGTTACAAGAACCACACATAGTCGATGGAACCGGGACTCCTCTTAATTTTAACGAAACTGGTGATGGGATTCTACCAAGCTTCGCTCTCCAAATAAAGCATAAGATCTTAGCCGGTATCACTTTGCACCATTTAAACGGTCCATCACAGACAATGTGTCTCGCCATTTCAATCCGTTCTCGTAACAATCTCACAGAGAAGCGATTGTCAATCACAAAGTCGGAGACCCAACAACCTTCAGTTGATTTCCAATACAAAATTTCTTTAGGATCGATGTTGAGATTTTTTTAACACATGCCTGATTTTGACTATATTGTTCCAAACACCCATTCTAGATCTGTTGGCAAAAATAGACCGCTGTCTTCTATCTAAGCCGTGAATGCATCAAATGACTTTCGCCCAAAGTGGAGAGTGTTCATTTTTCAACCGCCCCATCCACTTAGCTAATAGGGAAATGTTCAGAATTTTTATAGATCCAAGCCCTGTGCCACCCACCCTTTTTGGGGCAATTAGTGTTTCCCATGCAACCCAACTGATACTTTTCTTTTCCAATTTACCGCTCTATATAAATCTCCTTCTAATTTTCTCAAGGTTCTCAATGACACCATTTGGAACGGAAAAAGATTGACATAAAAAAGGTAGGAAGATTACCAAGTACCGCTTTTGCTAGGGTCAATCTACCTCCGAAGCTAAGGTTGAGTTTAGTTACGGAAAAACAATTTTCATTTTCCGTTTTTTGTTTTCCCTTTTCAATTTTCATTTTCCGTTTTCATTTTTCATTGAAAAATTTAGAGAACGCGTTTAGTTAAACTTATTCATTTTTCATTTTCAGTTTTAGAAAATTAGAAAATGTGTTTAGATGTCTATTTTTCTATCGGTTTTCATTTAAAAAAACGTTAGTGGTAGTAGGGTGTGGGTGGGGGCGTGTGACGGTAGCGGGTCGGCGGCGGTGGTGGTGATGACAGGCGATGGTGGTGGCGGCATCAATTTTTTCAGTGGTGGTGATGGTGGTGGTGCTAGTGACGGGTTAGTGGTGGTGGTGGTGATGGTAGGTCGGTGATTGTTGTGGTGGTGTTGGGTGGGTGGGGGTGCGAGTGTGTGTGTATGTGTGTTTGTGGGGGTAGGTGTAGGTTTGTGTGTGTGTAGGTGTGTGTGTCTGTGAAGGTGGGGGTGGGGGTAGGTGTGGGTGTGTGAGTGGGTGTGTGGGTATGTATGTGTGTGTGTGGGTTGGTGTGTGTGTGTGTGTGCGGGTGTATGTATGGGTGGGTATGTATGTGTGTGTGTTTGTGGGTTGGTGTGTGTGTGTGTGTTTGTGGGTGGGTGTGTGTATGTGTGGGTGTATATCTATATGTATGTGTGTGTGTGTGTGTTTGTGGATGGGTGTGTGGGTGAGTATGTATGTGTATGTGTGTGTGTTTGTGGGTGGTTGTGTGTGTGTGTGGGTATGTATGTGTATGTGTGTGTGTTTGTGGGTGGGTGTGTGGGTATGTATGTGTAAGTATGTGTGTTTGTGGGTGGGTGTGTGTATGTGTAGGTTGGTATGTGCGTGTGTATGTTGGTGGGTGTGTGGGTGGGTGGGTATGTATGTGTGTGTGTTTGTGGGTGTGTGTGTGTGTGGATGGGTATGTATGTGTGTGTGTGGGTTGGTGTGTGTGTGTACGGGTGGGTGTGTGTGTGGGTATGTATGTGTAAGTGTGTGTGTTTATGGGTGGGTGGGTGTGTGTGTGTGTGGGGGGGGGGGGGGGTTGGGGTGTGTGTGTGTGTAAGTGGGTATGTATGTGTGTGTGTTTGTGGGTTGGTGTGTGTGTGTGTGCGGGTGTGTGTGTGTGGATGGGTATGTATGTGTGTGTCGGTGGGGGGTGTTAAGGTGGGGGTAGGTAGAAGTGGATGGGGTGAAGTCGATGTGTGTTTATAGAAAAATTTTGGAATTAGAAAAATATGAAAAACAATGATTATCAGTTTTCCAAAGTTTTCCAAATTCTTTGTAATTTTAGAAAACGGAAAATTTTCATTTTCCGTGAAAAATTTAGAAAAATAGACGAACTAAACGCGTTTTCAAAATTCTCATTTTTCTTGGAAAATTTTTCCGGAAAACAGCCCATTTTTCCGCAACTAAACGCACCCTAAGTGTATTTGCTTTCCACTACGAGAGTTTGGAATGAAACTTTTCGATAATTGGCCTCCAAGCATTCTTCATATTCATGTTTCCAACCACACGAATGCCCAGTTAAGTGAATGGGAGAGATGATGGTTCGCAACCAAGAGGAGCAGAACAGTTCGATATTTCGCTAGGAGATGCTCCAACACCAAACACTTTAGACTTGCTAAAGTTGACTTTCAACCCGGATGGAACATAAAAACATCTCAAGATCCTCGCTAAGTTAGAAATGTTGCGTCTCGACCATTCTCCAATGAATAAAGCGTCATCTACATAAAATTAATGAGACAAACAAATGTTAGAGTTTGGGAAATTTATTCCGTTAAAAACTCATTTATCAACTGCTTTCTTCATCGCCATATTCAACCCTTCCATCACGATGATGAATAGGTAGGGAGAAAGCGGGTTGCCTTATCTCACTCCTTTCGCCATAGAGAATTCATTTGTTGGGCTTCCATTAATAATCACCAATGCCGGACCCGATTCCAAACAATTACGAATCCAATATCTCCATTTATTTCCAAAGCCCATTTGTTCCATAATTGTCAAGATATATGTCACACCCCCAAACCAGAACGGCGGAAACGTTCGGGGGCGGATGACTTCATGTGGTAACGTAACAAATGAATACATAGTAAAGAAAGCATACAACCACCATATATATAATTGAAAGTTTACATTGTTTAAAAGAGTACATGTTCAAAACCAATTACAATATGATGCCAAAAATATGAATTTAAACTGGTGCCACAACGTTCCTTCTTCAAAAAGCTGTTTGGTACCTGCAATTACTGAGTCCCTGGGACATACAAGTAGTTTTGAAAGAGTAGATCAACATTTAAGCTGGTGAGTTTCATAAGTATTTAAATGACAGTATTTGTACGAACTAAAATGAAATGGTTTATTTTTGTTTGTTAGTTTCTAGAAAATCCCATATTTCCTAATGGTATAAATGTAGCCTTAAATCAAAACCAATGTTTGTTAGAAAGTTGATGTTTTCCCATCTGTGAGTAGTGGTTTACAAGTTCCAAACTTGTATCACAATTAGGTTTTTCATGCCTAAAGTAGTTAATTTATGTACGTATAAAACCTCAAATACGTATGAAAAACCCCGTAAATCAATGTGTTTTTAATACTCTATGTGAGTTTTATAACCATGCTATTGACTAGAAATGCCTATACACAACGTTCTTCAGGCGTTGGAATGTTCTGACGTTTGTCACCCCAAATGGTGTATTGTAGCTAACAGTCAGGGTGCGGGGTTGTCAATCCTGTATAGATCTATACACAAACACCATGCTCCCCCTCCAAGGGATTCTGGTATATAATACAGGACTTGAAATGTGTACTCGAGCGTACGTGAAGTTTAATGTCTCACAAAACATAGTATAAAACAGATTTACGTGTGAAAATGTTCGTTTGTTCTTGTATATGAAAGTAACTTCTTGAAATAATATTTCCAGTATGTCAATGTTCGTAGGTGTTCTCGTAAAACTATACCTATTATAGTTTCATAAAAGTGCATTTCGTTTGTATAATAATCCTTAGTGAAAATGCTTACTTGTTATGAAAAGTATAATTTTTGTGGTGCCAAAACTGGACACATATACCTGTAGTATAAACAGAGTGTTTGCTTTACATAAATACATAAATCATTTCTTATTTCAAAAGATAAGATGTTATCGTGGTATAATTTGCATACGAAAGTTTCCCTATAATAGTTATAAATCACATATGATTCCATTGATAAAAAAACGTATAATGAAACTTTATTATATAACACACTATAATAATCGAGTGTTTTACTTGTATTCCCCCCTTAAAAGCATATAAAAGTATTTATAAAACATTTAAAATTGTGGATTGTAGGGGTATGAACTCAGTTGAATGATCGAAGAAGGCGAGATGAAAACCGGACAGAATTTCGACTCGAGAAAGCGGATTTTCTCGGGATTCTCGGGAATCTCGGGAGCAAAAATGACCTTTGGGACTTGAGCAAGGTAACCAGGACTTCGGGATAGCACGTGCACGGAAAACGAGGCAAAAACGCAAGAAAGATGAGAGGAATTGGCCCTTCTCTTCGGAACCCTTGCATCCCTTTTATAGGGGGTGGGAACCGCCTCGGTACGCTGGGCGTACTCGTGCGTCATGTGTGACTGTATCCTCGACTGCTTCGGACTACGGATGGGACGGGGCATAGCCTCGCATAGGGCGACGTGGACGATCCGAGGCCTAGGCCTCGAGTACGCTGGGCGTACACGTGTATGCTGGGCGTACTCGGCCCGTAACTCAGCCTTCGGATAATACCGAAATTAAATTAAAAATTATATTTTTAATAATTAATAATCTTCAAAAACTCATATCTTCATACGAACTCCGTTTTCGATGTTGTTTATATCCACGCGTAGGTGAGACTATACTCTACAACTTTCGTTTAGATTCCGTTGGCAAATTTTGAAATTATTTTTATTATTTATTTTTAAAAGGTCGCGGTAAGAAAATTTCATTAGAAATTCATAACTTCATTATCTGACGTCTGTTTTTGCCAGACTTTTTACCATTGAAAAACCATTGTCGAGACCTTCGATTCTCATTTAGGTCATTCCGGTCAAAAGTTGCTCGATCTCTGTTTCGAGTTTTTAGCTGTACGTTGCTAAGACGAACTTGGAACATTCATAACTTCCTTATACGAAGTCAGATTTTGGCGTTCTTTTTACGTATGATCACAGTTTAATGACATCTAACATAATAGGTAATTTAATTAGTGATTTTTGGATATTTTATTTTCGAAGTTAATTTCATTATAACAAACGTGGTTATAATAGTTGACTTTTTAGGTTGTTACATAGAGTTGAAATATCGAGTTGTCACAATATACCCAATTTAAAGAGTCAAAAGCTATTAAAGTCCTCCTTAAAAAGATGAATCTTCCTTCTTTTTTATTTTACCCAAGAGCAAAGCTCATTAACCACCAAAGGACCCTAAATGATATTTCTTCCCTCAACATATACGGATTGAACCTCATCAATAACACTGCCAATGACCTTCTTTAGTCGAAATGTCAGCAATTTTGCAATGAGCTTGTATATTGATCCAATAAGGCTTATATGTCTAAATCTCCAAAGTAAATTGGATCTTTATTCTTAACAGCTAGAGATATAAATGAAGAATTACAGCCTCTAGTGATTTTACCTCCCATTTCAAAGTATTTAACCAACCCCACGATATCGTCTTTTAGCAAGTCGCAATATTTTTTGAGGAATTTAAAAGTGAGACCATCCGGCCCTGGAGACTTATCTCTACGACACAACCACATTGCATTTTTTACTTCATCCATGGAAAATTCTCCTTCTAAGAACCAAGTATTTGTTTCGGAAAGCTTACGAAAACCAGAGCTCCGAAACAAAGGCTTGTACTGCCAACATTCTCTATATTTCTTTTCGAAGAATTTGGCAGCCTCCTGCTTAATCGCAGATGGATTAGTAGTCCAGACTCCATTTTCCATAATCCCATGGATGTGATTTTTTCGGTTTCTAATGTTCACATACCCATGAAAAAAAACGTGTGTTTTCATCTCCCTCTACCTCCCATTTTATTTTTTCTCTTTGCTTGTAACATCCTGTTTTAAGAAGAGTAATTAAATATTAAATCAGGAACCCCGGGAAGTAATTATTATGATTATTTTATATTATTAGAGCTCAAAATTAAATAATAATTAGTGGGGTGTTGGTTTCCTGGAGCCAAATGTCAAGATTTGAATCTCTAGGGGTTAAAGTGTGATTTTGGGACTTATTTGATAAATATTTTCATAAGTCAAGGGGTGTTTGGTATTAGTTGGGCTTAATGTGTAAGGATTTATGGGGGCAGGGACTAAATGGTAAATTCTGGACTTGGGATGAAAAGAAATTGTCATGGAGGGGCCATTTGGTAATAGTTGGATTTAAATTGAAAGGAAAAGGCGAATGAGGGGCTGTTTCTGCCATTATGGGTTGTAGTTTGTAGGAACGGGGTATAAAGCCTCTTGATCTCTCAGTAACCCTAACCCTAATCGGGTACTATAGCCACCACCCTTATACATCCCTCTCATCTTCAACTACCGTCATCTCCCTCCATGGACGCCGACGAAACTGCTGCCCAGATGATGAAGACGGAAATGCCGACGAGGACCACTAGCAGGTCCGCTCCCTAGTTGTTGTTGTTGTCGTTTGAGTAAGCTTTGACGAGAGGGAGTTCCACCACCACTAGCCGTTGCTGTTTCCTTGCTGCCATCGTCACAACCCACGGTGTTGGGTTTATTTTCAGGACAAGATGCGTGTGTCGCCGTTGAAGACAAAGTCGTCGACGGGTGATGTGGTTGCAAATCACCGGAGGTGGAAAGCGTGAGGTTTTCCTTGTTGTTATTCCCGGGGACGAACCGTTCGTCTTCCTTGTCTGTCGCACCACCGCTGCTAAGAGTGTATGTGTAAATGTTTCAGTCGTGTATCAGGCTTGGCGGTGCTTTGAGGGTTTATGATTTCCATAAGGATGCTTGAAGGATAGAAAGACCCGAAGATAAACCACCATGGCCGCCGGCCATGGTGGCTGCTGCCTCTAGAAAGTTGTTACTGCTGTTGTTGCTGCCAGGTGGGTGGTTGGAGTATATTTTGATACCAGATGTGGGTGTGTGGGTTTTGTGAGGTTGAAAAGCTAGGGCTGCCACCCTCTACCACTACCGACCGCCACGGTGCGGCTGTATGTAATTAGTATGTGTTTTAGTGGTTGTATGTGTTAAGAGGGTAATATTGTAATTTGTAACCAAAATGAAATAATGAAAAAAAGAACCTAACCACCATTGTAGAGTGGTGGTTGTTGTCTCCTGCCGCCACCAGCCGTCGTGTCGGTGGCGGTGTACTCTTATTGCGTTTGGACCTCGTGGGGGATGTTTGGACAATGAGGAATTAAGGAAACCCTAATGGGCCCAAAGAAGCCCTAGTGGGCCCAATGGAACCCTAACGGGCCAATGAGACAAATGTAACCTAAAATCCCAACCAATAGACTAATGGGCTAGTATTAGGTTTGGAAAACCCTAATGGCATAAAACCCTAATTTTGAGAATTTAATCGGGACATACACAAGATTATTTAATAACATGAAATATTAAATAATAATCATTGGAAATTAACCTAATGCAATATGGGCTTAATGGATTAAGTCCTTAATTGATTAAGCCTTTAATGGGTTAAGCAGGAACACTTAACCATAATCATCATTTCATGTGAAAGACCCTAATTTTGGGATTTTGGGCTTGGACTTATCGGGACCCACTTTTGGGCCATTGGAAGGGAATTAGGTATTAAGCCCAAGCATATCATATGGCTTATTTAGTAAAGTAAGGGACTTCTTTACGCATGTTGTTCTGTATTGGTTATGTGATATGGTTATGTTTGTATGACGTTGGTATTTTGGGGAAACTCACTAAGCTTCAGGCTTACAGTTGTTGATTTTGTTTCAGGCACTTCTGATGATTGCGGGAAGGCGAAGGCGTGATCGTGCTTCTCCTCATATTTTCATGATTGATTCTAGGAATACTCTGATGCTTAAGCTATTTTGAAAACAAATTGTAATAACATAATGGTTTTAAATGTTTTAAAAAGTTTTTAATTGGCTTGAATTTTATGGGTGTTACAAGTTGGTATGAGAGCCTTGGTTTGAGTGAATTAGAGGAACATTCGTGTGAATCCAGTCTCAAATCAAGGAGAGGTTTCCAAAATGATTTCTAAAATGGTTTTCAAAATAAGTAACGGAGGATGCAGAGCGTACGATCAACCGGAGCCAGTAAGTAGACCCCAAAATACCATACAGTTATTTGATTATGTGATATGTTAGAACAACATGCTAGTACTAGGTTAGGAATCTTCAGGAGTTGCATTATAGAATTTCCTGATTACATGATGCTTGCTAGCCTAGGGTGTGACATGTTGGATAAGGTGTCTAAGTCCATAACTTATTTGGTATATACTTGACCCGACCCGGCATGGTCCATTTGGGTTGCACTTCACCCGAACAATTTATATGGATAATCCTATGAGAATAGTATGTTTATGATTTATTAATATATTATAAGTTATAATATATTAATATAAAGTCATGTTATTTAATTAGTTTTAGTCTTAAATTAATTATGAATTAATTTAGTGATTAAAAGGAAGACTAATTAAACATGGGCTATTGCATTTTATATGATGTGGACTTAAACTCATTAGGAATGAGCTAAGCATGCATGGGGGTCCATGGATGATCCATGGAGCTTTTAACCCATGGATCCTTGGAAAGGAAAAGACATGGGTTATTAGGGTTTGCCCTAATCCTCCACACTATATAAAGATGGACATATTGCAAGAAATGGCAACTAGTTGTGTGAGACTTTGTGGTGGCTGATTTCTACATAAGCATATTATTCTCTCAAGGTTTTTCCAAGTTTGTGGTGATTTGTGATTCCACTTGAGGCATTCACATTATTGGTGCTAGGCTCTCAAACTCCAACCAATCAACCACCATCAAAAGGTATGTACTTCTACTAGTAGTTTTATGATTCATAATCCTTATGCTATGCTAGTTAGGAAGAAACCTTGGAAATTATTATTTGCATGTATTTTAGAAGAAAAAATAGATCCAAGGTTTATAGGGTTGCATGCACACCATAGGAGTGTTAGAATGCTCAAATCCCAACAGTGGTATCAGAGCCTAGGCTTGTTTTCTTAAATACTTGATGGAAATCGCTGAAAAAATGTCGAAAATCTGCATTCTGCACAGTGGAACTCGCCGAGTCCATGCATATATTCAACCAACTCGCCGAGTCAGTTCATGCACTAGACGAGTTGGCAGGCCTGAGTGCATATTTTTGAGTTTTGGTGATGGAATTGGTCTTGAATCATTACCTTAAATAGTTTTGAACTTATAAAACCTATTTTTGATGTGGTAATGATGATGGTGGACCAATTTCAAAGTTATAATCAAAGTTTCAAGTTTATATATGCTTATATGATTCTTGAAAGTTGTTGATTATGAATGTTCATGAACTTATGAGTTTTGGTAGATCATAGGAATTGTTTGCAAATTGTTTGATAGAATAATTCTTGATCTTTATGACATTGAATGAACTCCATAACTTGTCCTCAAGTTATAGAATTCCAAAAGTTTTTATTTTAAATGTTTTTTAAGAAGTCATAAGTTACACTTTTGAAGAGTTTTTCCTAATAAATGTTTTTATGAACTCCATAACTTGTCCTCAAGTTATGGATTTCCAAGAGACTCTTCATTAAAAGTTTTAAACACTTAATTAAAACTCATCAGTTATGAATATCCAAAAGTTTATGAATTGTTCAAAAGTTGCCCTTAAGTTTTGGAATTTGTAAAGTCTCACACAAACTTTAATTCCAAACCCTTAGAGTTTTAAAAGTTAAAATTCAACCCTTATACTATTATAAGATTAAGGGTTAATATTTATATATATGTATAAGATTAAGTCGTTTTACCGTTAGTAGGCCTCATTCATGAAGTCGGTCTATAAGAGGGGTATAAGGTTGTTGCCTATAAAATGGAAGCTTAATGGGTGTCCACTCTCACCCACCGCTTCCTTGATCGGTGGAGGGTCGTTAGCCGAACGGGTAGAACAATGACTTTAAATTCTCATTAAAAGTATAATGATTATTATAAAGTAACTAAATAGTTTTTTAATTCCCAATCTTAGTTACTATAGGAAAAAATGTGAACATGGTGCTAGTCCATGGAATTCACACTTTGTACCTTACCAAGTCGTTGGTGGAGCGTGTGTGGTTAACCGGCACACTAACTTGTACTAGTAAGGATCACGAAGGGTGACTAAATGTTTGCATAGATCAATGGAGTGTGTGAGGTTAACCGACACATTGATTAGGTGATAATATTAAGGGTACCAAGTGAATTAGTATGGTTATTCACACCTTGTTTTGTGATCCTCGACATCCCAGTCACAAAATTTGAGAGGGCACACTTGAGATTGAAACATGCCATTGAAAAGCTCAATGAATCTCAAAAGATCTAGGAGTTTCAAATCCAATTAAAACCTAATAAATTATTTCGTTTTTCATGGTGGAAATTGGTGAATCGTCATTCACCTACCTTCAAATATTTTATAGCTTGGATTAAGACATCCCTCTTCCAAGTTATAAAATATTGTGTTGGGTCCTAGCCTTAATATTTCATATTGGGTGTTATATTAAGTACTTTGAATCAACTAACTTGATTATCTCCCATTATAGATGTTTGGTTCAGACAACTATGATCTTTCCAAATCTCTTGGAACAAGCTTTCCTCTTGAAGATGATGTTCCTCAACATCATGCTTCTCTTCCTCCACCTCCTCCAATTATTCTCCCTAACCCACAAGTTTAAGGTCACTCAAGCCCTATTGGCAAGCATAGTCTATGTGTGCTCACATCTTGGAGATAAAGTCACATATTGACAAGCCGGGAGAGTTGGGTGTCAAAGTCTTGTGAAAGTTGGATGTTCAATCACTTTCTTTGTAACATAGTTAGACTACTATGAGACAGACTATGACATGACCCTTAGTAATCTTATCTATTTACTTGGTGTTGCGGAATCAGCAATGATTTGGAACACTAGTAAAGCAAATTTTGTTAGAAGATCAACTTCCCAAACCTTAAATGAACATTGACAGTGGTAGCATTGGATATCTAGAAAAGGATTTTTCTTCCCAATGGAAAGGGATCGGCCATAGTCAACTCGGTTGACCAAATGGTAAAGAGAAAGGCTAAGTTTGAGATAGTCTCATGTGCCATTACCAAAGGGTCCATATGTTTTAATTGCCAAAGGAAGGGACACTGATTACAAAACTGCCATATTTACCTGAAAGATCATAAGATTGATCAATTGAAGAAGTTTGAATCTACTTCAGTTAAAGTCCATTGTTTAACTCTATTAAGTTCCTATTTGGAGATTCTTATTACATAATGTGAATGGGTCACATGTTGATGTTTTTAAGAATCAAAGAAAAGATAGGAAGCTTAAAGAAAGTATATGCTGATTCTGATTGCGAAGATGGGTTTCGATCGCATGGTTCGGTGATCATAATTTTGAGCTGTTACTTAAGAGTTATGATATATTACATCGAAATAGATAACAACAAGGTTTTCATATGGATTGTAAGGATAAGTTTTTCCGCAAAGTTTTTAAAATAGAAAAAAGGGGTTTTAATTTTATTTATTTTAAAAATATCCTTACAATGGCATTTGTGAAAAATTGTTGCTTATATGTTTCCAGTAATAGCAATATTGGAAAGTGGATTTGATTCTTTCATTTGTGGTAGTGTCTAAATTTACCAAATGAGGAAAGGTTCTCATCACCCAAGTTTCAATTGGACCGAAACTTCGAATCATACAAGCTGTATTGTATGATGGATGAGAATTTTCATCTTTGGAAAATTAAGACTAATTCCTTATGTGAACAAGGATAGGACTAAAGGGATCGAGTACACATGCTTGTGCACTGGTCAAGTCCACCACAAAGATTGATAAGACTATTCGTCATGATTTACTAAAGCTTAGTAAATATGGTTATACATACAAGTTTAAGTATAATTCTGAAGCATTGAAAAGTTTTCAATGTGTGACAGAATGAATGGGAAAGAATCAAATCAGGCAGAAAGATAAAAGTTTCTCAAATCTGAAAAGATGGGAGAGTACTTTAGTATTGTATTTTATGATCATCTTAATGATTAAGATACCATATCACAAATTCATACTCTAAGGATATCTTAGTGCATTGTTATGACTATGAAGATACTTCGTTCCAAAACAACTCTTAGAGTCATACTCCAAGATTGTAACATTGAGTGACATAAAGTAAGGCTTAAAACACTTATCAAATGTAGTGTAAAATGTTTTCTACTCTTGTACATTTGAAATTGGTAAGTTGTGATGTCTTGGATGAGACAAAGACCAACTAAGACCAATTGTGTGAAGTGTTAGTCTTGATAAGAATGCGCACTATCCCTTGAATGTTTGTTTTGTCAGGGAATGGTTCTTGACTAGGGAAACTTATATGTCAAGTGGACAGTGGGAGCCTTAAAGATATGGAAAGGATTTTAAGATTTAATCAAGAGTAAAACCTGAGTTTTATCACTAGCACATGACTTAAGGTTTGCAACCTATTAAGTTGACATAATTCTTGTTTCTGTGTTTGTTCCTATTAAGTTGACTATGCATGTGAGTTTTGTTAGTTCTAAACTGTATGCATAACAGCTTGGAAGCATTGGTGGGCCTTGTGCTAACAGGTGACAAGAAATTAAGATTGAACAAGTTCAATCCATGTAAGGCTGAATTTGTCACTAATCTTGTCTTGTGATTATGGTTTTGACAAATTCACATGGATAGAAACTCATACACTATAAAATCTAAGTGTCATAAGGTTTCTCTCCGATTCATGAACACGATGGTGAGGAAATGCTTTCACTAAGAAGATTTTAAGTAGATAGCAATTATGATGTTTGCATTTTCAAAAGTCGTTAGTGGAGCGTGTGTGGTTAACCGGCGCACTAACATGGACTTGTGAAAAATGGAAAAGGTCTAAACAATTGAGACTATGATTACGACATCCCTTTTCATAGTTCTTGAAATTGTTTAGACACACATGTGAGATATCTACATAAGGGTGTATGAATCTAAATTTTAGAAGTCCAACCGATTTCTGAATACATGTCAAAGCTAGTGGGAGTATAAGTGTTATGCTAATAATCATCATGTTAGTGGGAGCATGATAATTATGATTATTATTGTTGCAAGCTAGTAATGTTAATTATAGAAAAACAAAATTTTCAATTCGTGAAGTTGTAGGGGTTGAAATATTGTTTTGCTATAATTAAGGGAGAGGAAATAATACGTCAATTCGATTCTAAAAGCTTAGATTGAGATTTTAATCATCTTTAGTCAAGGATATATATATATATATATATATATATATGTATGTATATATATATATATACATATATATATGTATATATATATATATATATATGTATTTTATGTTGAAATGGTTTAACTTAAAGAAATTCCATATATATTACGTTATCAAAATTCGATTATGATTACGGCATCCCTCTTCATAGTTAAATTTTGAAAACATGGAAAATAAAAAATATTGTAGCAAAAGACTGGTCTAGTATCATGTCTTTACGTGAGACATCATGAATCGTGTCCCATATGTTTCGGATATAGGATCGATTCATGTGCTATAATATTCATCCTTTCTAAATTTTCCAAATGCTTAGGGAATTAAGAAGGGAAAAGTCTAGAACGGGATATGACTAAAGTGATTAAGAAATTGTCGAGGATAGTCTGAGGTTCGCTAAAAATTGGTTGCTCAGGGACAGTTGGAAGTATGATATAAATTGTTGGAAAGGACCATATTGACATATTCTGAAAAGAGGTAACTCTTGTTCAGAAGTGATAGTCAAAATGGGACTATGGAAATGTCTCCATAGGTGGAAGTTATTCAATCTGTGTAAGATTAGAAAACCTTAATGCAAGAAGGATGTTCAAAGCTATGTACTTTGAATATGAGACTTCGTTTCCATAGAATTGATCTTCTTTGGAATACTCTGTAATGACTATTGACAAGTTTTGTGACTATGTGCATAATCATTACAAGAGGAACATTGCATAAAAGTTTAGAATCTAATAGATTTTTGGTAAATGGTAGGAATTAGGAATTCTTACATTTACAATAAGGATTTGGGATTGTGAAATGAGCATCATTGAAATCATGTTAAATTGATCTATTTCACAAAAGTAAAGATCATAGACAAACATAGTGTGCATACTTGGAGTATGGCATAAATGTTGTTTAGAAAACACAGTGTACATGCTTGGAGCATGGGACAGCTGTTGTTTCAATTCAAGTATAAGTTGATTATTTGAAACATTATGCAGTGAATAATGTGTAATCAATGTGGTGATAAATAAAATGTGTTTTATTTATGCTCAAAAGGGTTCTGAGACCACATTGGATTCGATTATTATTGTGTTTCACTTTGCATGTTTTGACTTTCAAAATAGCTGGGTTGTTCTGTCCGAATGACTAAGTTATTTAAACACTCCACAGTCGATCATACGTCAGAAGTAGGTATGAATTAACACTGTCATGAATTGAGCTTGTAGATGGCTAAAGGTGTTTAGACATAGCAATGGTTGCTACAACATTCATGAGTGCTCATAAGTTATGAGTATTGGAATTAACCCACGCTCACTTGTATCACTTCATGGAATGTAAGTCCCTAATCTGCTTGTGTATCAATCAGATCCGTTTGATGGTGCGGAATCCCAATCAAACGGATGATGTCAGATCAAATAGAAGAGAAGGAGAAGAAGAATATGATGATGAATCATGTATGTATTGATATGAATGATGATCCGAATACAAGATTCACACACACTTACACACACTCTCTACTTTCTCTCTCTAGAACACCTTCAATTGCACACACTTAAGCTCCTTGGTGTTCATCATCCTTTTTCCTCACACCCCTCACCCCTATATATACTGCACTGGGCCGCAAACTGAGTTTACGGCCGTAAACTCTGTTTACGGTCGTAAACTCACTTCCTGACCGTAAACACATAAGATATTACATAAAAATACAATTTCCTAGAAAAGCAAAGTATAAACCAAAATATTGACCCAACAATCTCTCCCTTGGGTTATAGCTTTCTTTTCTTTTCTTAAATGAACCAACAAGCTCCCCCTAAAAAGTAGTTGGCTTTCTTGATAATCTTCATTGGGAGCTTTGGGTTCAGCGTTTATCTTCAATGAATGACTTCATCTTGAGCAGTTGGGCTTTTCTTCAGAATTTGGCCTTGAACGCACGTTGGGTGAGGAGGCTTGACGTACTGATTCTTGAAAGATAGTGATTTTAGCATGAGAATCTTCAGAGAGAACATCAGAGAGAACAATTCTTCTGGATCACTTCAGCAAGTTTATGGATAGCAGCAGACTGATTGAGAAGGCTTCAATGCAATCCATCACATATTCTTCAATTTCAACTTCACCTTGCTTTTGGGATTGAAAGATTGAATGTCGAAAGAATAATCTTCATTTCTTGCTCCTTTGAATGCGAATTCTTCGATGCTCACGGACGAGGCTTTGGCTCAGAAATCTTCAACACAAACTCCATGAGTCTTATCTATACCTGAAATCACTTTTCCAGACAAAACAAAACTAAAAGAAAACTTAGCACACATATGAAAACAGAAACAAATATATATATATATATATATATATATATATATATATATATATATATATGGACTTTTGATTTTTCTGAACAAGAAATAAAACAGAAATAACACTATTTTTGGATTTTTAATTTTTGTGATTTTTCTTTGATTTCTTGAATTTTTCTGATTTTTTAAAATTTTTTTTAATTCTCCCCTAATATTTAAATTAGAAGAAACTATGACAAATTTAACAAAAATAAAAATGATATCTAACTTTAAGAGAGATTTGGGATCAGAGTTTTTAGACAGCCTTTATCCACTTGTCGGTACCTTCTGTCTTCATGTCTTTGTCTGGTCGATCGTCGGTATTGATGTCCACTTAAACATGAAAAATTGTGACTTATTTAGGACATATTATTTGTTACAAGACAAGGTGAACTTAACTTCCTAAAAATTATATCTGATCCTAATTTCTTAGATACTATATCTTAAGGACCATTCATCTGACGACGACCAGGGATATTGTTGACCACCTAAATTAAGCAGCGAGATCTATAGACAATCTGTATGTGTTCAATTTTAAGTGTACTGGAATGTGTTTCCCGCTTCCTGATATGCCCCAGCCATCAAGAACTTCCATAGTATTCCTTACATCGGGTGAGCAGACAACCATTCAGAGAGAGGATAGATTCAGAATTCTATTACTTATTACTTCAGAGGGGTTGACAAGTAGAAGGTTGCATATGCTGTGTACCAGGTCGGATTCCAAGTCACGCAGAGGAGACAACATATGGCTAACAGATAAGAAATATTTCACATATATAACTTGCAGAGAAATAGAGTTGCATATGTTGTGTACCAGGTCGGATTTGAAGTCACGCAAAGGAGACAACATATGACTAACAGATAGAAAGAAAGAAAAAATTTTTCTACAGACCTAATTTATTGGAATTTACCAGTCGCCCCATCTAACCGGAATTAAGGACAGAATCCGCACATCGAGGAAAAGTTAAACCACGGTTCCAAGTACGGGTTCATTTAATGTGACTAGTAGATTCCCATATATATCTCCCTGCTCAACCTATCCGAGCATCGTATTGTCAGGCTGAACGGATCTAACTAGGTCAAGATTTGTCAAGTCTATAAATTTCCTAAGTTCAAATCTGCCTAGTCATGTCCATTTTAAAAAATTTCATGCCTACCGACGCATCAAACGAGAGCATAGACCCTTCAACATTGGGTAATTTACGTAGACTCAGGTTGCCTGTTATCACATTATCATATCACTTCCCAAAACATCTCCCTCAAGCACATTTCATAACCAACATATTTTTTTTGATTTTTTGATTTTCTAATGTTTTTGGATTTTTTTGAAAATTTTCTAATTTTTTTTTGTTTTGTTTTTTTTTTTATTTCTCCCCCTAAATTTGTTCATAGGAGAGAAATGAAAATTAATGCGCAAATTTAAACTATCCTAAAACAAAAATTAGTCTTTAAAGCAAATCAGCTTATGAAAAACTCAGGAGTATAAAGAAGAAAACGCAAACCGTAAGACACCAATTGAATTTGCATCCAGAAGGTCTGAGAACAACCCGCGTAATCTCAGAACAGATCCGAAAATTCTTCATGTCGTTAAGCACTAACCCCGTGAGTGATCACTTCCTTTCTTTTCTTCCCGCAAAGGACACATACTCCCAAACAATATTCCGAGTGTTGTATAGTTGAGAGATGCCTCCTATCATGTGCCTGGAACAGCCACTACCAACAAACTGAAGTCTGATGATATGCCTCCATAGCTGCTCCGACACAGAGCGGGATCAGTTGGTCTTTGGAACCCAGTCCATTTTGAAACTGGGTCGACCTTTGTCATCCTTGCACTGTACTCTCTCCCATGACATGTCTTGTTTATCACAAACAGAAGACATAGAAATATTAGAATCGTTAGTTGATTTGGGAGATTGAGCCTTTGGAACCCATTTGTAGTTGGGTTTAACCCATTTCTTTTTCGATCTGATGGGCGGCTCAGTACTTGCTTTGGAACTTGATGTCGGCCATTGCGATGACTTTGATTTTGGCTTCACGGGAGCATCTCTTGGATTAGACTTCTTGGCCGACATTCCCTTCCTGCCCTTGGGATTTTGATTCTTGTCCTTTGAAGTTTGATTCTAGTCCTTGGGAGTTGAATTCTTGGCCTTCTTGGCATTCCAGTCATCAATGTCTGAATGTGACCTGGAAGGGTTTCTTTTGAAGTATCTCCCACTTGGCGCGTTCTGTCGGCCTTGCGCATAGTAAGGAACGTATGCGCGATTTGAACAATTTTGGGTAATGTGACCAGGTGTTACACAGTGAAAACATGTCTTTTTCTTCACTGTGAAGTTGTTTCTTCCTGCCTCTGGTGGCGTATCCCTGCCTTGTCTCTTGTTGTTCCCACATGTACACTTGCCACAAGAACTCTGTTGCATTGGAATTGGTGGCCTGTATTTCTCAACGACAGGTTGATTAGAAGGAGTTGAGTTTAAAGCAACAGATTCAGAGTTCAAGGAGATGTTGGTTTGTTCAATGGTGTTCTCTATGTTCTCATCCTCTGCTACTTTACCTGCACATGAAGCAGAAACATTAGTATTTTCAATCTGAATAAACCCTCCTGACACAAATCTAGCTGGTTTGCCATATTAAAGATGTGCCTCCCTGCTAGTTTCGTCCCGTGTCATAGGGATGGATGTGTAGTTATGATTATAAGGAGGAGGAACACTATCATACCCTAGACCCTTGTTTTCATTTTCTTTGAATTTCAATTGTGTTTCATATAAAGACTCAACTGTTTTACTTGACGCAGAATAATTTTTGAAACTGACATCTGTTTTTCCACACTTAATTTTCAATGCGTCAATTTCTTCAGTTACAACAACAAGTTGTCTCTTAATATAGTCATAAAGTTCGCATTTTTCACTGTACTCTGTCTGAATTCTTCTAAAATCCTTTATTTTTGTTTCTAATTCAGCCTTCAGGGGTTTCTGTCCTTTCCTGAGTTGATATCCTTCATATCTCAGGTCCTCAACTTCTCTTTTATATAAATCAATTTGTTCCCGAAGAAATTTAATCGTAGCTTCACAAGCTAGAGTACATGTAACTTCAGTGACCGGAATGTATTCAGAACTCATTGCTTTTCTACACTTCAAGGTATCAAGTTCTACAATTACATCAGCAAGACTAAGATGATTGAGATCTTTTGTCTTCTTGATGATGGTCACGTTCATATCCCACGATTTCGGAAGTGAATTCAATAGCTTTTTGTTTATCTCAGATTTGAACACGAAGATCCCAGCTATATTCATCTCAGTAGTAAGTGTGGTAAATTGTTGTAACTGAGCTTCCAGGGTTTCTCCAGGGATATAATCGAACATGTTGAAATTTTACCTTAACTGATCCTGACGACTCTCTTTCATGGTTTTTTTTTTTTTTTTTTTTTTTTTTTTTTTTTTTTTTTTTTTAATTTCCTCGTAAACTTCAAAAACTATTAAAAGCAAAACTAGAACTTAAAAGAAAATGCCATTTGAATGTAAACCTCAAAAATCAACCTTAAAAGTCAAATTTAAAAAGTCAAACTTAAAAGTCAAACCGAAAAGCTAAATTTGAAAATTTAAAAGTCAAACGAGAAAGTCAAAGTTCAAAGTCAAAGGTCAAGCTTTAAAGTTAAAGTCAAAATTTTAAGTGAAAAGTCAAAAATTAAAAATTAAAATTTTTGGTTGAAAAAGAAATTTAAAAATGAAATAAATTGATTTTTGGGCTGAAATTGACAAAATTGCGAAAGTTGGAAGCGCTAGGGAGTGTTTAAGTTTAAATTATGGGAGGGAAGGAACAAAGTTGTAGCTGGTGGAGTTGGTAAAGCGCCGGGTTGCTAAACAGGTTCGAGCCCCGCCTCCCCCCAAGCTTCGCGTCCCTTTTTTTTATTGAGCCGAGCCTTCTTCAACAGCGATCCAAGCCGCTGAGCCGAGTCGCAAGCCGCTGGCCGCAAACAACCTGCCGCAAGCCTCCTTCGACAACCAAACCGAACCAAGCCGACCGCAAGCCGATCACCGCAAGCCACTGACGCCGACCACCGAGCCGAACCAAGCTGCTGCCGTAAACCGCCGAGCCACCGCCGTAAACTGCCGGCCGCAAGCTCTGGCGTCCGGTTTCCGGCCGTAAACTCGTTTCCAGCCGTAAACTCCGTCCGTGAGCACGTTTCTAGCCGTAAACTCTGGCCAGTAAACCCTTCAAACACCGTAAACTCTCCAGAAATTGCTGTTTTTGACGAAAAACAACGTTTTTTCACATTTTTTGCTCCAAAACTCGATCAAAAACTTGTTTTTACGAAAAACGCGAAGAAGAAACCCCCCCTAATTTTGCGAGATCTATCCAAAAACGCTATTTGCTTTTCAAAATAATATCAAATAAGCTCCAGATCTGAAAAAATTGATTGATACAACCAAGCTCTGATACCAATTGTAAGTCCCTAATTTGCCTGTGTATCAATCAGATCCGTCTGATGGTGCGGAATCCCAATCAAACGGATGATGTCAGATCAAATAGAAGAGAAGGAGAAGAAGATTAATATGAATCTTGTATGATATGATTAGAATGAAGATCCGGATACAAGATTCACACACACTAACACACACTCTCTAGTTTCTCTCTCTCTAGAACACCTTCAAATGCACACACTTAAGATCCTTGGTGTTCATCCCTCTTTTCCTCACACCCCTCACCCCTATATATACATGACAATATGGGCCGGGTAAACGTGGGCCGTAAATAGGGTTTACGGCCGTAAACCTGTTTACAACCGTAAACGCCTAAGATATTACATAAAAATACAATTTCCTAGAAAAGCAAAGTATAAACCATAATATTGACCCAACAATCTTCCCCTTGGTTTATAGCTTTCTTTTCTTTCTTTAATGACCCAACAAGCTCCCCCTAAAAAGTAGCTGGCTTTCTTGATAATCTTCATTGGGAGCCTTGGCTTCAGCATTTGTCTTCAATGAATGACTTCATCTTGAGCAGTTGGGCTTTTCTTCAGAATTTGGCCTTGAACGCACGTCGGGGGAGGAGGTTTGATGAATTGGTTCTTGAAAGATAACGCTTTCAGCTTGAGAATCTATAGAGAGAACATCAGAGAGAACTGAACTTCTGGATCACTTCAGCAGGTACAAAGATAACAACAGACTGATTGAGGAGACTTCAACGCAATCCGTCACATATTCTTCAATTGCAGCTTCACCTTGCTTATGGGGTTGAAGGATTGAATGTTGAAAGAATAATCTTTATTTTTTGCTCCTTCGAATACGAATTCTTCGATGCTCACGGATGAAGCATTGGCTCATAAATCTTCAACACAAACTCCATGAGTCTTATCTATACCTAAAATCACTTTTCAAGACAAAACAAAACTAAAAGAAAATTTTAGCACACAATATTTTTGGATTTTTCATATTTTCTGAAAAAGAAATAAAACTATTTTTTTGGATTTTAATTTTTTTTGTTTCGTATTTTTTTTTTGTTTTTTTTTTGTTTTTTTTTTTAATTTTTAATTCTCCCCTAATATTTAAATTAGAAGAAACTACGAACAAATTTAACAAAAACAAAAATAATAACTAACTTTAAGAGTGATTTGGGATAAAGTTTTTAGACAGTCTTTATCCACTTGTCGGTACCTTCTATCTTCACGTCTTTGTCTGGTCGATCGCCGGTATTGTTGTCCACTTAAACACGAAAAATTGTGACAGATTTAGGACATACTATTTGTTACAAGACAAGGTGAACTTAAGTTCGTAGATATTATATCTGATCCTAATTTCTTAGACACTATATCTTAAGGACCATTCAGCTGATGACGACCAGGGATATTGTTGTACACCTAAATTGAGCAACGAGATCTATAGACAATCTATATGTGTTCGATTTTAATTGTACTGGAACATGTTTCCCGCTTCCTGATATGCCCCAGTAATCAAGGACTTCTAGAGTACTCCTTACATTGGATGAGCAGACCATCATTAGGAGAGAAGATAGATTAAGAGTATTATCACTTATAGTGTTAGAGGGATTGAGAAGTAGAAGGTTGCATATGCTGTGTACCAGGTCGGATTAGAAGTCACGCAAAGGAGACAACATATGGCTAACAGATAAGAGGTATTTCACATATATAACCTGCAGAGAAATAGAGTTGCATATGTTACAGTCCAGGTCGGATCTCTTTCAATCACACAGAGGAGGCAACATATGACTAACAGACAGAAAGAAAGAAAATGATATTCTACAGACCTAATTTGTCAGAATTTACTAGTTGCCCATTCAATACCGGAATTAAGGACAAAATCCGCACATCGGGGAAAAGTTAATCCACGGTTCCAAGTACGGGTTTAGTAATGTGACGAGTAGATTCCCATATATATCTCCCTGCTCAACCTATCCGAGCGTCGTATTGTCAGGCTGAACGTATCTAACTAGGTCAAGATTTTTCAAGTCTATAAATTTCCTAAGTTCAACTCTGCCTAGTCAAGTCCATTTAGAATCTTTCGTGCCTACCGACGCATCAAACCAGAGCGTAGACCCTTCAACTTTGGGTACGTTACGCAGACTCAGGTTGCCTGTTATCACATGATCATATCACTTCCCAAACCAGTTCCCTCAAACACAGTTCATAACCAACATATTATTTTGATTTTCTAATGTTTTTGGATTTTTTTTGAGATTTTCTAATTTTTGTTTTGTTTTTATTTCTCCCCCTAAATTTGTGCATAGGAGAGAAACGAAAATTAATGCGCAAATTTAAACTATCCTAAAACAAAAATTAGTCTTTAAAGCAAATCAGCTTAACAAAAACTCAGGAGTATAGAGAAGAAAACGCAAACCGTAAGACACCGATTGAATTTGCATCCAGAAGGTCTGAGAACAGCACGCGTAATCTCAGAACAGATCCGAAAATTCTTCATGTCATTAAGCACTAACCCCGTGAGTGATCACTTCCTTTCTTTTCTTCCCGCAAGGACACATACTCTCAAATAATGTTTTGAGTGTTGTACAGTTGAGAGATGCCTCTTATCATGTGCCTGGAGCAACCACTATCAACAAACCGAAGTCTGATGGTATGCCTCCATAGCTGCTCCAGCACAGAGCGAGATCAGTTGGTCTTTGGAACCCAGTCCATTTTGAAACTGGGTCGACCTTTGTCATCCTTGCACGGTACTTGGAACCGTACTTGAACGGTACTTGGAACCGTACTTGGAACGGTACTTGAAACCGTACTTGGAACCGTGGTTTAACACTTCCTTGATGTGCGGATTCTGTCCTTAATTTCGGTTTTGATGGGGCGACTGGTAAATTCCGATAAATTAGGTCTGTAGAATATCATTTTCTTTCTTTCCGTCTGTTAGTCATATGTTGCACCCTTTACGTGATTAGAAGAGATCCGACCTGGATTGCAACATATGCAACTCTATTTCTCTGCATGTTATATCTATGAAATACCTCTTATCTGTTAGCCATATGATGTCTCCTTAATCCGACCTGGTACACAGCATATGCAACCTTCTTTTTCTCAACTCCTCTGAAGTAATAAGTAGTAATATTCTGAATCTGTCTTCTCTCCTAATGATAGTCTGCTCATCCGATGTAAGGAGTACTCTGGAAGTTCTTGATGGCTGGAGCATATCAGGAAGCGGGAAACACATTCCAGTACACTTAAAATTGAACACATACAGATTGTCTATAGATCTCGCTGCTCAATTTAGGTGGACAACAATATCCCTGGTCGTCGTCAGCCGAATGGTCCTTAAGATATAGTATCTAGGAACTTAGGATGAGATATAATTTTTAGGAACTTAAGTTCACCTTGTCTTGTATCAAATAGTATGTCCTAAATCTGTCACAATTTTTCGTGTTTAAGTGGACCACAATACCGACGATCGACCAGACAAAGACGTGAAGATGAAAGGTACCGATAAGTGGATTAAGGTTGTCTAAAAACGTTGATCCCAAATCATTCTTAAAGTTAGATGTCATTTTATTTTTGTTAAATTTTTTTATAGTTTCTTCTAATTTAAATATTAAGGGAGAATTGAAAATTAAAAAAAAAACCAAACAAAAATCAGAAAAAAAAAATCCAAAAATATTTTTGTTTCTGTGCTAAGTTTTCTTTTTAGTTTTGTTTTGTCTTGAAAAGTGATTTCAGGTATAGATAAGACTCATGGAGTTTGTGTTAAAGATTTCTGAGCCAAAGCCTCGTCCGTGAGCATCGAAGAATTCGCATTCGAAGGAGCAAGAAATGAAGATTATTCTTTCGACATTCAATCTTTCAACCCCAGAAGCATGGTGAAGCTGAAATTGAAGAATATGTGACGGATTGCATTGAAGCCTCCTCAATCAGTCTACTGCTATCTTTGTACCTACTGAAGTGATCCAGAAGATTTGTTCTCTCTGATTTTCTCTCAGAAGATTCTCAAGCTGAAAGCGCTATCTTTCAAGAATCAGTACATCAAGCCTCCTCACCCGACGTGCATTCAAAGCCAAATTCTGAAGAAATGCCCAACTGCTCAATATGAAGTCATTCATTGAAGATTAATGCTGAAGCCAAGTTCCCAATGAAGATTAACAAGAAAAGCCAGCTACTTTTTAGGGGGTGCTTGTTGGGTCAGTTAGGAAAAGAAAAGAAATCTATAAACCAAGGGGGAGATTGTTGGGTCAATATTATGGTTTATACCTTGCTTTTCTAGAAGATTGTAATTTTCTGTAATACTTTATGAGTTTACGGTCAGGAATTGTGTTTACGACCGTAAACAGAGTTTACGGCCGTAAACCCAGTGTTTACTACCATAAACCCAGTTTGCCGCCCGTGTGTATATATATATATATATATATATATATATATATATATATATATATATATATATATATATATATATATATATGTATATATATAGGGGTGAGGGGTGTGAGGAATAGGATGATGAAAACCAAGGAGCTTAAGTGTGTGCGTTTGAAGGTGTTCTAGAGAGAGAAACTAGAGAGTGTGTGTTAGTGTGTGTGAATCTTGTATCCTGATCTTCATTCTAATCATATCATACAAGATTCATATTAATCTTCTTTTCCTTCTCTTCTATTTGATCTGACATCATCCGTTTGATTGGGATTCCGCACCATCAAACGGATCTGATTGATACACAAGCATATTTGGGGACTTACAATTTCAAACCTAGAGATATGAGTTGTTACCTATGAGTTGGTTGTGCATTGATTGCACGTAAATGCATTAGTAACTTGATGTTATAAAACGTGTCTTTCTGTATAATTCAACAAGTAGTAGAACAAGCATATGAGTTGAAGTTTATCTGTTCCTTCTAGAAATAGAAGCGTTATCTGGGCCCCTCGATGATTTTGTGTTGACCTATGTACCGGGCCCGGTCAGAACTAAAATTGATGTGTTCAGTTAAGTTCTTTGTCAAACAAATCGGAAATCGAGAAAAAACTGCCAGACAATAAGTAAGACATTGTTCCATGTATTTGTTCAGCTGATATCATGAGAACAGAGGACTATATGATCACTTATCTAAAATGGCGCTTCATAGTTCAACAGAGTTTTCGAGAGCTACGATTGCTGGTTGGTTCCTAAAGTAATATACACAAATACAGTTATTAGACTTATCCAAGTGGGAGACTGTTGGATAAGGTGTCTAAGTCCATAACTTATTTGATATATACTTGACCTGACCCGGCATGGTCTATTTGGGTTGCACTTCACCCGCACAATTTATATGGATAATCTTATGAGAATAGTATGTTTATGATTTATTTATATATTATAAGTTATAATATATTAATATAAAGTCATGTTATTTAATTAATTTTAGTCTTAAATTAATTATGAATTAATTTAGTGATTAAAAGGAAGACTAATTAAACATGGGCTATTGCATTATATATAATGTGGGCTTAAACTCATTAGGAATGAGCTAAGCATGCATGGGGGTCCATGGATGATCCATGGAGCTTTTAACCCATGGATCCTTTGAAAGGAAAAGACATGGGTTATTAGGGTTTTCCCTAATCCTCCACACTATATAAAGATGCATATATTGCAAGAAATGGCAACTAGTTGTGTGAAACTTTGTGGTTGCCGATTTCTACATAAGCATATTATTCTCTTAAGGTTTTTCCAAGTTTGTGGTGATTTGTGATTCCACTTGAGGCATTCACATTATTGGTGCCAGGCTCTCAAACTCCAAGCAATCAACCACCATCAAAAGGTATGTATTTCTACTAGTAGTTTTATGATTCATAATCCTTATGCTATGCTAGTTAGGAAGAAACCTTGGAAATTATTATTTACATGTATTTTAGAAGAAAACATAGATCCAAGGTTTATAGGGTTGCATGCACACCATAGGAGTGTTAGAATGCTCAAATCCCAACATGACATCCCCATTTTCACGGCTAGAAAAGACCGATTTTGTTTATGCTTTATAAAAATCAGAGTACCTCTTTTTAATAAAAATGTGTGGAATTTGTTCCCAGTGAAACATGATAAATACGTTATCAGGACATTTCTGAAGAAAAATATTTTTATTCATTTTAAAACATTTGGGATGTCATCGTCAATACAGAAACATAAGCATAAACATAACTTACATTCATTATCACTGGTGATTTATATCTCCTTAATATCACAGTGTGATGTGACTTCATATCAACACCTGTGATCTAAATAAACTGAGTGGGGCAGGTTGGGAAACCTGGTGAGTACATATGGTTTTCAACCCACAATAATATAATTATTATGTTTAATCATCACATATTTAACCCAATTACCCATCCCGATTGTCTTCTTTACTTTTAAGGATCTACCTTAAGAATCAGCTATTTCTCATTCATTCATTCCTAAGGATTATCCTAAGGAATATGTACAAAGTCCATCGTTGTCAATGACACAACTGTCAAGCATAGTTGCAAGTTCTATCACTTAGGTGTAGTTGCCAGAATTGTAACATTCTATGTGAGGCGCAACTGCCAGTTATGTCCTTTGAGCACAGCTGCTAGGGTTATCTCGTTTATTGACAGTATTGTTTTTGAGAGTCCACTCGCAATACATGTCAATGGGTTTTTAGAGTACATCGGTGAACACATCGTTCACAACACCTACAGGTTGCGAGCCTGCTAGTGTTCTACTGGACTGTCTAGAATATTCTGTGGTTGTCATCCATACTCTGCTAGATGACAGGGCAAACATTTGGGAACAAGGATTCTCATATCGTCCACCTCTCACCCTTACCTCCTGGTCTATATCACCTCTCAACTCATCATCAAACTCATATTTCATCTACCCATGTTTTACCCAACATATTACGTAGATATAAATACATATATAGTTTAAATCATATAAAACTTGTATAAAATCGTTCATGCATCATAGATAGCAAGTATACGGATAATATGTACACATAACATGTAGTTTGTATAAAATACGTCATATCTATGTGTAAGATGAAAGGGACCATGCACTCACTTGAAAAGGCGGTGATTCCGAACTCAGACAGAGCTTCGCTTCTTAAAAATAATTTCCTTCGACGAAACCTAGTATTATTACCACTAGAGTTTAGTCTATTATTCGCCGAGACTAATTAATAGTCTAGCTATTATTACTATTATATAAGCATTAAAAAATACTTATATAACCTATAATAATAGCCCAAGTACTTGTTATAAGTTCCTAATAATGTTACTATAATTAAATAAAAGTTATATTAAAAATAGCATAGGTGTAGCTCACTTACAACGAGTTTTATATAAAACTGGGCTTTCCTTGGAGCAGCGTTCCCGAGCAGAAATGTTCTTCTTCTCGGAGCTGTCGAGCACTCCGGGGCTTCTGCCTCATACTAGGGAGGTTCCCTAGGCTTTTCGGGGAGGTTTCAGGACTAGAGAGAGGTTATTGAGAGAGAGAGAGAGAGAGTAAAGAGAAGAAAGCATGGGAAATGTGTGAAAAAAATGAGGGTGGGAGAGGTTCTATTTATAGTGTAATGACCCAATTTTCAATGGGTTTTTAGAGTACATCGGTGAACACATCGTTCACAACACCTACAGGTTGCGAGCCTGCTAGTGTTCTACTGGACTGTCTAGAATATTCCGTGGTTGTCATCCATACTCTGCTAGATGACGGGGCAAACATTTGGGAACAAGGCTTCTCATATCGTCCACCTCTCACCCTTACCTCATGGTCTATATCACCTCTCAACTCATCATCCAACTCATATTTCATCTACCCATGTTTTACCCAACATATTACGTAGATATAAATACATATACAGTTTAAATCATATAAAACTTGTATAAAATCGTTCATCCATCATAGATAGCAAGTATATGGATAATATGTACACATAACACGTAGTTTATATAAAATATGTCATATCTATGTGTAAGATGAAAGGGACCATGCACTCACTTGAAAAGGCGGTGATTCCGAACTCAGACAGAGCTTCGCTTCATAAAAATAATTTCCTTCGACGAAACCTAGTATTATTACCACTAGAGTTTAGTCTATTATTCACCGAGACTAATTAATAGTCTAGCTATTATTACTATTATATAAGCATTAAAAAATACTTATATAACCCATAATAATAGCCCAAGTACTTGTTATAAGTTCCTAATAACGTTACTATAATTAAATAAAAGTTATATTAAAAATAGCATAGGTGTAGCTCACTTACAACGAGTTTTATATAAAACTGGGCTTTCCTTGGAGCAGCGTTCCCGAGCAGAAATGTTCTTCTTCTCGGAGCTGTCGAGCACTCCGGGGCTTCCGCCTCATGCTAGGGAGGTTCCCTAGGCTTTTCGGGGAGGTTTCAGGACTAGAGAGAGGTTTTAGAGAGAGAGAGAGAGAGAGTAAAGAGAAGAAAGAATGGGAAAGGTGTGAAAAAAATGAGGGTGGGAGAGGTTCTATTTATAGTGTAATGACCCAATTTTCACGCCCAAAAATTTCATTTGTAGTAAAACATCATCCGATCATATCATTTCATAAAACATACTTCGTGTCTGAAAACCCAAAAAATGAAAATAATAATAATGTTAGAGTACAATCCCATAACATCTCATAATGCGGAAATCCAAAGTGTGTGTATGATGTACCACTGCCATGCCAGCTCCTTCTCCTTCGCTGAAGAGGTACCTGAAACCAAAACTGAAAACTGTAAGAACGAAGCTTAGTGAGTCCCCCCCCCCCCATCGTACCACATACAATACAATCATATCACATACATATTGCCAGGCATTTCTGGGGTGCCTGACCTACCCGGTACGACCATTATGGGGTGCCGACCTACCGTACGGCCATTCTGGGGTGCCGACCTACCTATGTCAAGCCATTCGGGAGTGTTGACTACCCTTAGGTCCTAACAACTGAACCTCAGGGACTATTTCACCCCCTACTACTACTATCACATATAACATAACATATACATTTTATCTGACATATCTGGGGTGCCTGAGCTACCCTTTGATCCTAACAACCGAACTCGGGGACTAGTCCCCTCCTCCTACCTCTATCACATTTAACATAACTAGCCAACATGTAAACATATCATCACATACTGTCAGACGTATCTGGGGTGTCTGACTACCCTTCGATCCTAACAACCGAACTCTACTACTATCACATAAAAAATATCATGCTAGCATATAACATATCAGGTAGTAACAAACCTAGATGATATCACAAAGACAATCATCTATCATACGTCTCCTACTAGTGGGCCGGCATCGTGGCCTTAGACCCACCGCTATTGGAAGGTAACTCACCTCGAAATGTAGCTGCTGAAAGTCTGCTTGCTAAGCACCTGACTGCTGAATCGGTAATCCTCCGGCTATAAATCATAAACATAGATTAGCCACTCAAACACACCTTTAGGTCAGATGACTGACCCACCCTTGGTCCAAGGTCAACTCCTTGGTCAAAGTCAACTTCCAGTTGGCTGGACTCGCCGAGTCATGGCACCGACTCGCCGAGTCCTTCTCCTACTAACCCGATCCCACTCTACAGGTCCCTCACCCCACTCACTGAGTCACCCTTAACTCACTACCTGGGACGATAGAACCGGCTCGCGATCCGACTCACCGAGTCCAAGGACAATTAGCCGAGTCCATACGAGCAGATCTCATACTCGCTTCCAAATCCTCACCAGAGCATCCTTTATGAGGATTTGGGTTTCTGGGACCATTACTACACGTTAGATTGCTAATTATGCGTGCAGATACGAAGGGTTGGACCTTCAACACCTAAACACCTCTTACTCCGTAACTGTTCATCTTGCCGAGTTTGAAGAACAACTCGTCGAGTACCAGGCAATCTTCATAGGACTCACCGTGTTGTTCATCCAACTCGCCGAGTCTAGGGCCATCTTCTTAGAACTCGCCGAGTTCCACTTTGGGACTCGCCGAGTCCCTAGACCAATTTCCCATATAGACCAAATCTGAGAAATGCAACGCTTCAAAACCATAGATCTATGTTCCTAAGGCATGCTTATCATGTAAAGTTGCAAACTTTACGTGCATGCATGGCCCTACAAGCTCCAAAAGGCAAATCCAAGCTCTTTATGAGGTTATACACTCAATGGGGACCTCAATCACTTCAACTACAAAAACTTTATGCTTCTAATATGTCCATAAGGTCTAGATCTGAAGTCCTTTCAGATCATTAACCACAAACACATGGAGTTTGGTGTTTTAGGTCTTGAAAACCACCAATTAGGGACAAAAATGGTATCTAATGAACTAGTGATCAAGGTTGGAACTTTTCTACCTGAATGGATGCTTTTCACAGTGTGGATTCCAGATCTACTCCCCTCCTTGCACTCTTCAACGTCCTCCTCCTTCTTCTAAGCTCCAAACTTCCTTCACCAAGCAAAAATCACTCACAAGAACAATATGGGGGCTAAGGTTTCGCTCTACAACTCTCTGGAAGTGTTAGGGACAAGGGAGGCCAAGTTAGAGTGCTTAAATAGGTTGCAAACACACGGGTTAGGGTTTTTGCCTAAACAGGGCCTACTCGCCAAGTCGGGGAACCGACTCGCCGAGTTCGAGGCTCAGACTCCGCGTCTTATCCCACTCCTACTCGGCGAGTTGGTCCTTCAACTCGCCGAGTCCAAGGCAAAAATGCATGAATTAAGAATTATTAATTACAAGAAATGCGTATCGGGAACCAGGTGCTACAAATCTCCCCCACTTATTTTAGTCTTCATCCTCGAAGTCTGCTGCTCGATCCTGAAACAGCTCAGGGTAGTGCTCCATCATCTCTTCCACCGGATCCCAAGTCCACTCTGATCCCTTTCGGTGCTGCCATTTCACCTTTACGAGTTCCACCCTCTTGTTCCTCAGATCCTTCGACTTCCTGTCAAGGATTTCCACAGGCCGCTCAATGTAATTCAGGCTGTCATCGACCTAAATATCCTCCAAAGGCACCACTGCCGAGTCGTCCACCAAGCACTTCCACAATTGAGAGACGTGGAAAGTGTTGTGGATCTGGCTGAGTTCGGTTGGCATTTCCAACCTATATGCCACCTTGCCCACCCAGGCTACAACCCTGAATGGCCCAATGTACCTTGGGCCCAACTTGCCTCGTTTTCTAAATCGGATGACGCCTTTCCATGGCAACACCTTCAGAAGAACCATATCCCTGACTTGGAATTCCATGTCTGAATGGCACTTGTCGGCATAACTTTTATGCCGACTCTGTGCAGTCTGAAGCCTGCTCCGAACTTGCTGAATCTTCTCGGTTGTCTTAAGCACCACTTCGGTGCTCCCCATGACCCTCTGGCCAACCTCACCCAACATATCGGGGTCTGACACCTCCTCCCGTACAACATTTCGAAGGGAGGTCGATCAATACTCACGTGGTAGCTATTGTTTTACGAGAACTCATCTAGAGGAAGATAGGTATCCCATCTTGTAACACCCAAAGTTTCGAAGGCCGAGAAAGGAAAGAAAAGCCCTAATTTAAGGGTAGACTCGGCGAGTCCAAGGAGGGACTCGGCGAGTCCGAGCGGGATCCGGGTCGAGGAGTAAGCGACCGACTCGGCGAGTCGGCCAAGGCCACTCAGCGAGTCTGGTCTGAAGGAGGAAAACCCTAATCCCGGGAGTTGTATCCTATTTAAAGGGTGTTATGTACCTCCCTCAGCCACCATATCACCCTAGAGAGCCAGTGTACCCTTGATTTCGTGAGAGCTTCCATCATTTTGAGAGTTAAAGTTTGGAGGAAGGAAATTTGGGGAAAGGAACTTGAAGGGCAAGTAGGTTGCTTCAAGGAGGAGGTGTAGATCCGAGATCTAATTCAGTGGTGCTCATCTTGGAGGTAACAAGCTGCTATCTCCCCTCATTTGCACCTAGATCTTTGTGTGTGTTTTGGGAATTCTTGGCTTAAGAGTAACCTTTGAGCTAGAGGTTCAGATCTGAGGTTGCTACCTCAGATCCATGCTTATTTTGGTCTAGAATTCCGTAAAGTATCAGCCCTTGAGTGGATCATGGAGCCTTTTTGCCTTAAGCCCTAGTTTATAGCATATTTTGCCTAGATCTCCTTCTCTACACGTAAGCAACTTTACGTGAGGAAAAGGCTTGGGAAGGGTGGATCTACAGTTTGGAGTTCATGCATGACTCAAATATCCTCTACATGTAAGGAGATCTGAAGGGACTCGGCGAGTCCTTTGAGTGGACTCGGCGAGTAGCATGAAGTTGTGGAGAAACTCGACGAGTGGGATGAACAACTTGTCGAGTCATATGAAGATTACCTTGTACTCGGCGAGTCTGTTCTTGGACTCGGCGAGTCAGGTCGCGAAACCCCAAACCCTTCGAGTTGAGACTCGAATCAGTGAGTCGGGTGGAGACTTAGTGAGTTGGACAGGTCTGGACTCAGAAATCGGTAGACCCGGCGAGTCGAGTCGCGAATGGAAGGAATCTGAACATTATGAACTCGACGAGTCAGTAGGGTGACTCGGCGAGTAGGGTTGACCTAGAAGGTTGACTTTGACCAGGACTTTGACCTTGGACCAGGGTTGATTTGGTTGTCTTTCGGGGGTCAGTTAGACTCAGTGTTGCATTGATATTGGTAGTTCGGGGAGCAAGGGGAGCAGGAGTTCCGTGAGTTGTCGGGTAGTAACTAGTGAGATCATCAGCAAGTTCAGCCAGTGCAGGTGAGTTTCCCTTTGTGTGAATGGGTCTAAGGCCACAATGCCGGCCCATGTAGTTATGAGTAGAAGACCCGGGGGTTAGCCCTAGGGACAATATGCTAGTATTATTTTCAGGACGAGGTCCAGTAATAGCGGGTGGGTGCCCAAGGAATTGTTTATATGATAGTTATACTTGTTGTCTGTGTGATACATGTATGTGCCTGGTAGGGAGGTGAGTGTGGGCGAGGTCCCGTATCTCACCAATAGCAGAGTGTGGATGGGGTTCCATATCTCATTAGTAGCAGAATAAGGGCGAGGCCCAAACTAGAACAGGAGTGAGAGTGGGCTAGGCCCACACCTCACTACCATTAGGAGCGTGGATGGGGTCCCATGACTCATAAGTAGCAGGACATGGGTGAGGCCCAGGATAGGCGAGACCTTAGGACAGAACCAGTTGTATGTATTAGGTATGTGTTGTGAAATGTTTATGTGTTATTATTTGTTGACGGGCGAGGCCCTGTGACAGGCGAGGCCTAAGTAAAACAAATATGTATCCGAGCGGGGCTCGAAGCCAGGCGGGGCCTGGAGCGGCGGGGCCGTTGTAGCGGGCGAGGCCCGAGGTATGGGCGAGGCCCAAGATAGTGGGTGTGGCCCAGTATGTGCAGTATGTGGTTATGTGTGGTATGTGGTAGGGTGGGGAACTCACTAAGCTTCGCGCTTACGGTTTTTAGTTTTGGTTTCAGGTACTTCCGGTAGCGGAGGGAAGAGCTCGAGGTGATTGCATGGCACACACCATAGATTAGACAGCCTGGGAATGTTTACTCTGATAATGAACATGTGTTTTGAAAATTTATACTCATATTATGTTTTGGAATGATGACTTTACTTTAAGTAATAATTTATTAAAAGAAATTTTTGGTCTTAAATTTTGGGTTGTTACACAGCTACCACCGAAATCTAGCACGCATGCCCGCAACATATCCTCAAGAGTCTGGATGGTCCATTCACTCTGACCGTCTTTCTGCGAGTGAAAGGCGGTGCTAAAATCCATACGAGTGCCCAACTCATCATGAAATTTCTTTCAAAACCTGGAAGTAAAATGCACATCCCTATCTGAAATCCCGGATGTTGGCACCCCGTGTGGCGCCACTATCTCCCTGATATAGATGTTGGCCAACCTTTCGGCCGATATGCTCTCCTGACTTGGAATAAAATGGGCGCTCTTGGTCAATCGATCCACGATGACCCTTATCGAACCCACTCCTCGAGTGGTCTTGGGAAGCTTTGTGATAAAATTCATCGTAATAGCTTCCTATTTCCACAACGAAATGTCCAACGGCTGCATCTTGCCGTGCAGTCTCTGATGCTCGGCCTTGACCTTCTTGCAGGTCAAACACCGCTCAAGGTACCAAGCCACATTCCACTTCATGCAGGGCCACCAATAGCCTCATCCATCAGAACCTGACGCACGCCACCATGATAAGGGACCCACACCCTACGGTGAAGAGTCAATAACCCTCGGCTATCATATTCGAAGGAGGAAACCTGTCCTACAATCCACTCACTCTTCTGATGTTCCTCCTTCATAGCCACCTGCTAAGCCTCCCGAATCCGCTCCAACAGCAAAGTCACTACTGTCATCCGTAGGCAGATATTGTCACACCCCCAAACCGCAACGATGGAAACGTTCGGGGGCGGATGACTTCATGTGGTAACGTAACAAATGAATACATAGTAAAGAAAGCAATACAACCATCATATATATAGTTGAATGTTTACATTGTTAAAAGGAACATGTTCAAAACCAATTATAATATAATGCCAAAAATATGAATTTAAACTGGCGCCGCAGCGTTTCCTTCTTCAAAAAGCTGTTTGGTACCTGCAGTTACCGAGTCCCTGGGACATACAAGTAGTTTTGAAAGAGTAGATCAACATTTAAGCTGGTGAGTTTCATAAGTATTTAAATGATAGTATTTGTATGAACTAAAATGAAATGGTTTTTTTTGTTTGTTAGTTTCTAGAAAATCCCATATTTCCTATTGGTATAAATGTAGCCTTAAATCAAAACCAATGTTTGTTAGAAAGTTGATGTTTTTCCATCTGTGATTAGTGGTTTAGAAGTTCCAAACTTGTATCACAATTAGGTTTTTCATGCCTAAAGTAGTTAACTTATATACGTATAAAATCTCCAATACGTCTGAAAAACCTCGTAAATCAATGTGTTTTGAATACTCCATGTGAGTTTTATAACCATGCTATTAACTAGGAATGCCTATACACAACGTTCTTCAGGCGTTGGAATGTTCTGATGTTTGTCACCCTAAATGGTGTACTGGAGCTAACAGTCAGGGTACGGGGTTGTCAATCCCCTATAGATCTATACATAAACACCAAGCTCCCCCTCCAAGGGATTCTGGTATATAATACAGGACTTGAAATGTGTACTCGAGCGTACGTGAAGTTTAATGTTTGTTTGTTCTTGTATATGAAAGTAACTTCTTGAAATAGTATTTCTAGTATGTAAAAGTTCGTAGTGTTCTCGTAAAACTATACCTATTATAGTTTTCTAAAAGTACGTTTCGTTTGTATAGAAATCCCTAGTGAAATGTTCACTTGTTATGAAAAGTATAATCTTTGTAGTGCCAAAAATGGACACATATACATACAGTATAAGCAGAGTGTTCGATTTACATAAATACCTAAATCATTTCTTATTTCAAAAGATAAGATATTATCGTGGTATATTTTTTATACGAAAGTTTTCCCTATAATAGTTATAAATCACATATGATTACGTTGATAAAAAGTGTATAATGAAACTTTATATAACACACGTTTATAATCAAGTGTTTTACTTGTATCCCCCCCCCCCACCTTAAAAGCATATAAAAGTATATATAAAACATTTAAAAGTGTGGATTATAGGGTATGAACTCACTTGAAAGATTGAAGAAGGCGAGATGCAAACCGAGCAGAATTTCGACTCGAGAAAGCGGATTTTCTCGGGATTCTCGAGAATCTCGGGAGCACAAACGTCCTTCGAGACTTGAGCAAGGAAACCGGGACTTCGGGATAGCCCGTGCACGGAAAATGGGGCAAAAATGCAAGAAAGTTGAGAGAAATTGAGCCCTTTCTTCAGAACCCTCACATCCCTTTTATAGGGGGTGGGAATCGCCTCAGTACGCTGGGCATACGCAGGTACGTTGGGCGTACTCGTGCGTCATGCGTGACCGCTTCCTCGACTGCCTTGGACCTTCGGATGGGACGGGGCATAGCCTTGCATAGGGGTGGCGTGGACGATCCGAGGCCTAGGCCTCAAGTATGCTGGGCGTACGAGTGTACGCTGGGCGTAACTCGGATCGGCTCGGTGACTCACCCTTCGGATAATACCGAAATTAAATATAAAATTTATATTTTTATTATTTAATAAACTTCAAAAATTCATATCTTCTTCATACAAACTCCGTTTTCGACTTTCTTTATATCCATGCGTAGGTGAGACTATACTCTACAACTTTCGTTTAGATTCCATCGGAAAATTTTGAAATTATTTTTATTATTTATTTTTAAAAGGTCGCGGTACGAAAATTTTCGTTAGAAATTCATAACTTTATTATCTGACGTCTGTTTTTGCCAGACTTTTTACCGTTCAAAAACCATTGTCGATACCTTCGATGCTCATTTAGGTCATCCCGGCTAAAAGTCGCTCGATCTCCGTTTCGAGTTTTTTGGTGTTGTTGCTAAGCTGAACTTGGAAAATTCATAACTTCCTTATACGAAGTCAGATTTGGGCGTTCTTTTTATGTACGACCACGGTTTAATGACATATAAAATAGTATGTAATTTAATTAGAGATTTTTGGACATTTTAATTTTCAAAGTTAATTTCATTATAACAAAAGTGGTTACAATACTTGACTTTTTAGGTCGTTACATAGAGTTGAAATATCGGGTTGTCACATCATCCCCCTGTTAGAGGGAATTTCGTCCCGAAATTTAAAGTAAGAAAGATACTTGTGAATCATTGAAAAAGATGTGGGTACTTTTGTTTCATCTGATCTTCGTGTTCCCATGTGAATTCAGGTCCTCGCTTGGCGTTCCAACGGACTTTCACGATAGGTATGCAACTTTATTTCGTTTGTTTGACCTCTCGGTCCATGATTTCTACCAGTTCTTCCACGAAGTTGAGGCTCACGTTGATCTCGATCTCGTCGAGTGGGATAACAAGTGTCTCATTGAATAGACACTTTTTCAAGTTCGATACGTTGAAGGTTGGATGTATGTTACTAAGTTCACGTGGTAGATTAAGTTTGTAAGCTATAGGGCCGATTCTAGCGAGAATCTCGAAAGGCCCTATGTATCTTGGATTTAGCTTTCCACGCTTTCCAAAGCGTATTAAGCTTTTCCACGGCGTGACTTTCAATAGAACGCGGTCTCCTACTTGGAATTCCAAAGGTTTCCTCCGTTGGTCAGCGTAGCTTTTCTATCGGTCTCTAGATGCTTTCAACCGTTCACGAATCTGAACGATTTTCTCTTTCGTTTCTCGTATAATTTCCGGACCGGTGAGAGTGTTTTCAGTATCTCGTCCTTTAGGTAACTGTGTGTCGCCAACTTCCGTCCAGCGTAGAGGGGACCTGCACTTACGGCCATAGAGGGTTTCAAATGGAGCAGCCTTTATACTCGTATGATAACTATTGTTGTATGAAAATTCGAAAAGGGGTAAATGGATATCCCATGCCTTTCCAAAGTCAATCACACAGGCTCTCAACATATCTTCCAAAGTTTGTATCGTTCTCTCACTTTGCCCATTTGTTTGTGGATGGTAGGCTGTACTCATGTCTAGTCTAGTCCCCAGGGAACTTTGTAGTGACTACCATAACCTTGATGTAAATCTACTATCTCTATCGGAGATAATGGACATCAGAACACCATGCAATCACACTATTTCTCTTATGTAAGTTCTTGTAAGCCTTTCCATCTTGTCAGTCTCCTTTATTGGTAGAAAATGCGCGGATTTGGTGAATCTGTCGACGATGACCCATATGGTATCAAGTCCACCCGTTGTCTTGGGCAACTTGGTTTTGAAATCCATAGTAATCTGTTTCCATTTCCATTCCGGTATCTCCGGTTGTTGTAGTAATCCTGAAGGTTTCTGATACTCGACCTTAACCTTAGCGCAAGTAAGACATTTACCTACGAAGATAGCAATTTCTTCTTTCATGTTAGGCCACCAGTAAAGTTTCTTAAGATCCAGATACATTTTATCTGAACCTGGGTGAACGGAATACCTCGTGTTGTGTGATTCGGTCATGACCACGTCTCTGAAGCCACCATGTCTCGGTGTCCAGATACGGCCCATGAGATAATACGCTCCGCCACCCTTGATTTCTAGATTCTTTTCCATTCCTCTCAGGGATTCACCCATCACATGTTCAGGTTGCAAAGCTTCCAGTTGAGCCTAAACAGGCATAACCTAAACAGGCTATTCTACTGCTGTCTACTCAATTTCTAGCATGCAATTCACATAAGGCTAGAACACATAAAGCAAGCACGTAAGGCATCCTCCTAGATCCTTAGTCCTATTCTAGCATGATGTTCTACTGAAACTGATAAACATAGTATAACATTGTATGGGTACTTTGGGGAATACTTACTTGAGCTCGGCTGGTCGCGCACATCACACACTTCGTTCTTTCTTAAAACTCTTTACTTAATCTTTTAGAAAACTTTTTTTTGAAATCCTTTAATCCCTTGATTTGAGTTCAGACACTCCCGAAGGTGTGTCCGAATCCCTCAAACCAGGGCTCTGATACCAACTTGTAAAGACCCAATTTTCACGCCAAAAAATATCAATTAAAATAAGTGGTTTGTAAAATATTTGTAGTAAAACATCATCCGGTCATATCATTTCATAAAACATACTTCGTGTCTGAAAACCCAAAACATGAAAATAATAATAATGTTAGAGTACAATCCCAGAACATCTCATAATGCGGAAATCGAAAGTGTGTGTGTATGATGTGCCACTACCGCGTCGGCTCCTTCCCCTTCGCTGAAGAGGTACCTGAAACCAAAACTGAAAACTGTAAGCACGAAGCTTAGTGAGTCCTCCCCCCCATCGTACCACATACCATACAATCATATCACATACATATTTCCGACATTTCTGGGGTGCAAACCTACCCGGTACGGCCATTCTGGGGTGCCGACCTACCCGTACAACCATTCTGCGATGCCAACCTACCCATGTCAAGCCATTCTGGGGTGCTGACTACCCTTCGGTCCTAACAACCGAACCTCGGGGACTATTTCACCCCTACTACTACTACTATCACATATAACATAACATATACATATTATCAGACATATCTGGGGTGCCTGAGCTACCCTTCGGTCCTAACAACCGAACTCGGGGACTACTCCCCTCCTACTACCTCTATCACATATAACATAACAAGCCAGCATGCAAACATATCATCACATACTGTCAGACGTATCCGGGGTGTCTGACTACCCTTCAGTCCTAACAACCGAACTCTACAACTATCACATACAACATAACATGCTAGCATATAACATATAAGTAGTAACGAATCTAGATGATATCACAAAGACAATCATCTATCATACGTCTCCTACTAGTGGGTCGGCATTGTGGCCTTAGACCCACCGCTACTGGAAGGTAACTCACCTCGAAAAGTAGCTGCTGAAAGTCTGCTTGCTAAGCGCCTGACTACTGAATCAATAATCCTCCAGCTATAAATCATACACATAGATTAGCTACTCATACACACCCTTAGGTCAGATGACTGGCCCACCCCTGGTCCAAGGTGAACTCCTTGGTCAAAGTCAACTTCCAGTTGGTTGGACTCGTCGAGTCATGGCACCGACTCATCGAGTCCTTCTCCCACTAACCCGGTCCCACTCTACAAGTCCCTCACCCCACTCACTGAGTCACCCTAAACTCACTACTTGGGACGATAGAACCAGCTCGCGATCCGACTCTCCGAGTCCAAGGACAACTCGCCGAGTCCATACGAGCAGATCTCCTACTCGCTTCCAAATCCTCACCAGAGCATCCTTTATGAGGATTTGGGTTTTTAGGACCATTGCTACATGTTAGATTGCTTATTCCTCGTGCAGATACGAAGGGTTGGACCTTCAACACCTAAACCCCTCTTACTCTGTAACTGTTCATCTGATGCGCTGAGTTTGAAGAACAACTCGTCGAGTACCAGGAAATCTTCATAGGACTCGCCGAGTTGTTCATCCAACTCTCCGAGTCTAGGGCCATCTTCATAGAACTCGTCGAGTTCCACTTTGGGACTCGCCGAGTCCCTTGAACCAATTCCCATATAGACCAAATTTGAGACATGCAACGCTTCAAAACCATAGATCTATGTTCCTAGGGCATGCTTATCACGTAAAGTTGCAAACTTTACGTGCATGCATGGCCCTACAAGCTCCAAAAGGCAAATCCAAGCTTTTTATGAGGTTATACACTCAATGGGGACCTCAATTACTTCAACCACATAAACATTATGCTTCTAATACATCCATAAGGTCTAGATCTGAAGTCCTTTCAGATCATTAAGCACAAACACATGGAGTTTGGTGTTTTAAGGCTTGAAAACCACCAATTAGGGACAAAAATGGTATCTAATGAACTAGTGATCAAGGTAGGAACTTTTCTACCTGAATGGAAACTTCTCACAGTGTAGATTTCGGATCTACTCCCCTCCTTGCACTCTTCAACATCTTCCTCCTTCTTCTATGCTCCAAACTTCCTTCACCAAGAAAAAATCACTCACAAGAACAATATGGGGGCTAAGGTTTCGCTCTAAAGCTCTCTGGAAGTGTTAGGGACAAGGGAGGCCGAGTTAGAGTGCTTAAATAGGGTGCAAACAACCGCGATAGGGTTTTTACCCAAACAGAGCCTACTCGCCGAGTCGGGGAACCGACTCACCAAGTCCAAGGCTCATACCCCGCGTCTCATCCCGCTCCTACTCGGCGAGTTGGTCCTTCAACTCGCCAAGTGCATGGCAAAAATGCATGAATTAAGAATTATTAATTACAAGAAATGCGTACCGGGAACTAGGTGCTACATATAGGATGAAATATGATTGAACTTGGTGCCATATGTCTCCATCTGGTGGCATGACTTGGGGAGAAAGCAATGGCCAAGATTGTGCCACGTCACCCATTTTCGCACAACACACTTCCGACTTCTAAAATTTGTAACTTTCACATACGAGCTCTGTTTTTGATGTTCTTTATATCTACACATAGGTAAAAATAAGATCTATAACTTTCATTTAGTCTCCGTTGGCTAATTCTCCACCAATCTTAAATTTAACAGTATGAGAAGATTATATTGTTAAATGTCCGAGTAAAATTCATAACTTCTACATTCGGACTCTGTTTTCGTCTGTCTTTTTACCATTGATTTCCTATTAATGAGATATTAAATTATCATTTAGGAAGTGTAGGACGAAAACCGCTCGATCTAAAATTCGAGTTTCGGGCTGTGCACTGCTAAGCCAAATCTTAGAAAATTCATAACTTCCTCATACGATGTCAAATTTGGACGTTCTTTTTTTGTATGTTATTTGTTTAATGTATAATAAAACTTTTGTTTATATTTATAAGGCTAAAAAGTCCTCCATCATAAATTCACAATTTACGTCTCCTTTTGTCGTGCTGGTTTTGCCGTAAAACTTTGACGGACCATAACTTCTTCGTTATAACTTGGATTTCGGCGTTCTTTATATGTACGGAACCCTTGAGATGTATTCTAAAATTTGATTAAGATTATTTATTCTAAATAATCTTTTGTCGAAAAGTCGTTTTCGACCCCTATTATCTCTAAATTGACTAGCCCGGATCTACGGGCGTTACATAGAGTTTCCTTTATATGAGATTGACATCATTTATGTAGTTTCTTAGTGTATGCATCACGGTTACACATAATTAAGATCTTATAGCCTGAGAATGTTTGATTTAGCCTTATGTTCTATTCTTGTTGATTTGGGACTTAGGGTAGGATTGGATATTCGAAAGTCTATGGGGTCCAACATTATGTATGGCTAGCATATACTAATGCTGTAGGATTGGTGGAAGTTGATGGGTTTTGAGCATTCTAACACTTCCTAAGTGTACATGCAACCCTAATAACCTTGGATCTATGTTTGTCTAATTATCATGCAAAGTTGAATTCCAAGGTTATATTCCTATCTAGCATACATGGGGAACAATTTTAACATAAAGTATAGATAGAATAACTTACCTTGTTGTTGTTTGTGTTCCTTGAAACCTTGTGAGCCTAGCACCCCAAGTGTGATGCCTCAAATGCTTCACACAACACCAAATGCTCTTGGAAGAACTTATGAGAGAACACACACTCTTCAAAATCGGCCAAGCCCTCTTATTTCTTAGTGTAGCCGATTTTGGGTGGAGAACATGTTACTTATATAGTGTTGACACATCTAGGGTTAAACCCTAATGTGTCATGACTCTTCATTTCCATGACCCATGGGTTTGTAACTCCCATGGAGCATCCATGGAGCATCCTATGGGTGGAACCCAACTTGATAGTCCATGGAGCCTTTTAGCCCACTATACAAGATATGGATGATTTACATAATCAACCCATATATTTAATTAGTTATCTTTTGATCACTTAATTAATTCTAAATTAATTCTTGATCAAACTAATCAAATAATATTATTAATATATTAGAACTTATAATATATTAATAATCTCCAAGTGTTATTTCTCTCATTTAGTCTATCCAATTGCATGGTGCCATGCAACCCAAATGGACCATGCCGGGTCGGGTCAAGTACATACCAGAAATAGTTATGGACTTAGACACCTTATCCAACAGTCTCCCACTTGGATAAGTCTAATAACTATTACTGCAAGTATGACTTCAGGAACCGATCGGCAATCGTAGCTCTTTTCAAGGTTTCTCGAAACTGAGAAGATGATGGTACGCCATTTAAGATAAGTGATCATATAATCCTCTGTTCTAGATATCAGTCGGACAAATACATGGAACAATGTCTTACTTGTTGTCCAACAGTTTGTTTCCCGATTTCCGATTTGTTTGACAAAGAACTTCATTGAACACATCAATTTAGTTCTGACCGGGCCCGGTACATAGGTCAAAACAAAATCATCGAGGGGCCCAGATATCAGCTTCTAATCCAAGAAGGAACAGATAAACTTCGACTCATATGTTTGTTCTACTACTCATTGAATTACACACAAGAGCGCGATTTTATAACATCGAGTTACCAATGCATTTTTCGTACAATCAATGTATAACCAACTTGTAAGTAACAAATCATATCTCTAGGTTTAAAGACTTATATGATATTACCGTCTCACGAACACTCGAGATAGTATTCCATGAAGTGATTCCAGTGAGCGTGGGTTGAGTCCAATGCTCAGAACTTATGAGCACTCATGATTGTTGTAGCCTTGTCCAAGACCTCTACAACCAAACATGACAATCTTGATTCATACCTACTTCCGACATATGACCAACTGTGGAGGTTTGAATAATATGTTATACCAAACAAAATTATTCTGGAAGTCAAAACATGCAAAAGAAATATAGTAAACGATTGACAAGAGATAGCAACACTTTACTCATAAATAAAACACTTTTATTCATCATCAAATGTCAATTACACTTTACAAATTTCGAGGTTATCTAACTACTAAATCTAATATCATCCTTCAGCCCTATGCTCCGAGCATGCTGGAGATGCTTAACCCGAGTCAGTCCCTTCGTGAGGGGATCTTCCGGATTCTCATCTGATGATACCCTCTTTGCCACGAGGAGTCCTTCTTCGATCTGATGTCTGATGAAATGGTATTTTCTGTCGATGTGTCTGGATCTCCCGTGATCCCTTGGTTCCTTGGCTAAGGCAACTGCACTTTCACTATCACAGAAAATTTCCATTGGCTCTTTAATAGCTGGTACAACTCCAAGGTCTCCAATGAAGTTCCTCAGCCATAACGCCTCTTTTGCCGCCTCGCTAGCTGCAATATACTCTGATTCACAAGTAGAATCTGCCACTGTCTCTTGTTTGGAACTCTTCCAAGAAATTGATCCTCCATTTAGGGTAAAGACCCAGCCCGACTGAGAGCGGAAGTTATCCCTATCAGTCTGGAAGCTAGCATCACTATACCCTACAACTCTCAAGTCATCACTCCCACCGAGGGTAAGGACCCAGTCCTTAGTCCTTCGTAGGTACTTGAGAATATTCTTTACCGCAGTCTAGTGTGCCTTGCCAGGGTTCCCCTGAAACCTGCTAACCATGCTCAGGGCAAAAGCTACATCAGGTCGAGTACACGTCATAGCATACATGATCGATCCTACAGCCGAAGCATAAGGTACTCGACTCATTTCTGCTATCTCAGCCTCAGTGCTAGGGCTTTGTGTCTTACTCAACTTGGCGCTACTCTGGATGGGCAACTCTCCTTTCTTGGAGTCTTGCATTCTGAATCTCTTCAGAACCTTCTCCAAGTAGGTACTTTGACTAAGTCCAATTAGTCTTTTACTCCGATCTCTCAAGATCCTTATCCCCAAAATATAGGCAGCTTCACCAAGGTCCTTCATAGCGAAACACTTTCCAAGCCAGGACTTTACTTCCTGCAGGGTTGGAATGTCGTTTCCTATGAGTAGTATGTCATCCACATACAATACTAAAAAGCTAACTATACTCCCACTAGCCTTGACATATACACAAGATTCATCTTCACTCCTAGAAAAGCCAAATTCCTTGACCTTTTCATCAAAGCAAAGATTCCATCTGCGAGGTGCTTGCTTTAATCCATAAATGGACTTCTCAAGCTTACACACTCTATTAGGGTACTTGTTACTGACAAAACCCTCTGGCTGACTCATGTAAACATCTTCAGCCAGCTTCCCATTAAGGAAAGCGGTTTTGACATCCATTTGCCAAATTTCATAGTCATGAAATGCGGCTATGGCTAACAGAACCCGAATAGACTTAATCTTGGCTACCGGAGAAAAGGTCTCATCATAATCCACTACAGGAATTTGAGAGAAGCCCTTTGCAACCAGTCTAGCCTTATAAGTGTGTACTTTACCATCCATGTCGGTCTTCTTCTTGAAGACCCATTTGCACCCTACAGTCTTTCGACCTGGTACATTCTCAACCAAGTTCCAAACTTGATTGTCATACATGGATTGTATCTCGCTATCCATAGCCTCTTTCCATTTAGCAGACTCGGGGCCTGCCATGGCTTCCTCGTAGCTGTTAGGGTCATCTTGACTTACTAGTGTCTCATCACTAATAAGTGTCTCACCTTCTGCAGTAATATGGAATCCATAGTAATGCTCAGGTGCACTCCTAACTCTCGTGGAACGCCTCAGAGGTACAGATTCTTCAATTGGCTCAACAGGAGTTTCCTCCTCAAGTTGAGGGCTAGAGTTTGAAGTTCCTTCACCACTTGACTCTTGAATTTCTTCAAGATCAACTTGCCTCCCACTGTCTGCTTGGCTTATAAACTCTCTTTCTCGAAAGACTCCTCTTCTTGCTACAAAGACCACATTATCACTAGGTCTGTAGAAGAGGTAACCAAAGGATTGCTGTGGGTAGTCGATGAAAATACACCTCTCGCTTCGGGGTTCGAGCTTATCATGAGTCTCGCGTCTCACAAAAGCCTTGCATCCCCAAATCTTGATGTGGTCTAGTTTAGGTACTTTACCAGTCCACATCTCGTGAGGAGTTTTGGCAACTTTCTTTGTAGGGACTAGATTAAGGATATGGGTGGCAGTCTCTAAGGCATACCCCCAGAATGAGATTGGTAGCGAAGCTCGACTCATCATGGAACGAACCATGTCCAACAAGGTTCGATTACGCCTCTCAGCCACACCATTCAACTGTGGTGTCCTGGGAGGTGTCAATTGTGAGACAATCCCACATTCCCTTAGATAGTCGAGGAACTCTGAACTAAGATACTCACCACCCCGATCGGATCGAAGCATCTTAATGTTCCTGCCCAATTGATTCTCGACTTCCTGTTTAAATTCCTTAAACTTCTCGAAAGTCTCTGACTTATGCTTGATTAAGTAGACATATCCATATCTACTGTAATCATCAGTAAAAGTCAAATAATAACGATTCGCATCCCTTGTGGCATGTTTGAATGGCCCACACACATCCGTGTGTATAAGGTCCAACAAACCTTCACCGCTTTCACACGAGCCTGTGAAGGGTGACTTTGTCATTTTTCCAAGTAAGCATGATTCGCAACTATCATTTGACTTTAGGTCAAACGACTCCAAGACTCCATCCTTTTGGAGTTGGCCTATGCGTTTCTTGCTTATATGTCCAAGACGACAATGCCATAATGATGCTTTATCCAAGTTATTATTATTAGTAGAATCAATACACAAAACATTATTTCCTAAGTTATCTACAACAGATACAGCTTCATACACACCATCACAAGGTAATGCTTTAAAATAAAGAACATTATTAAAGAAAGCATTAATCGAACCAACTTCATTATCAAACGAAAAGGTGAAACCTTGTTTGTACAATGCATGAAAGGAAATAATATTTCTTGCCATTTCTGGCGAATAACAACATTTATTCAAATCTAAATTTAACCCACTACTTAGCGATAAAGTATAAACTCCAATCTTGGTGACAGGTGTAACTTTCCTATTCCCCATGATTAAGTTTATTCTTCCTTGCTCCACATTCGCACTTCTTCCTAGTCCCTGCAAGTCACAACAAATATGAATACCGCAACCGGTATCAAGGACCCAAGATTTCGAATGGGGTGAGTTATTAGAAATGATAGTGTAAATACCTGCATGGTTGGGTTTGACTTTCCCATCCTTCACATCCTGCTGGTACTTTGGGCAGTTTCGCTTCCAATGAGCTTTTTCATGGCAATAGAAGCATTCAGCCTCTTTTGGGTCAGAAGAAGGAGTAATGAAACCTTTCTTGGTTCCACTTGAAGAAGAGCCATCAAGGGTCCGAGCCTTGGTACCCTTCGAAGATCTCTTTCTCTTCCTCCCTCGACTTTTCCCAATTGCCAAGACCGGAGTTGAGTCTGGAGTAGGAGTGATAGCAACCGACTTCCCCTTAAGACCTGTTTCTGCGGTCTTGAGAAGTCCCTGAAGTTTGCTGAGGGTGACCTCTTCCTTGTTCATGTGATATGTTATGCGGAATTGATCATAGCACGATGGTAAGGAGTGCAAAATGATATCTATTGCAAGCTCCTCAGGGAAGTTCACATTGAGCTTCAGCAAACGATCCACATACCTTTGCATTTTCTGCATGTGGCTCGTGACGGACTCTCCGTCCTTCATCATGGTTGTTATCATGGAGCAGATGACTTCGTACCTCTCTTGTCGTGCACTTTGATGGTATCTTTCCATCAAATCTTGGTGCATTTCATAAGGGTAGAAATCTTCATAAGACTTTTGGAGTTCAGCTGTCATGGTGGCCAACATGATGCAAGCCACCTTGGTTGCATCTCTTTCATGAGTATGAAAGTCAGCGATCTCCTGTGGAGTTGCAGTGGACTCATCAATTTCCTTAAGCTCCTTATCAAGGACATATTCTTTGTCCTCGTAGCGGGTAATCATCCTGATGTTTCTGATCCATTTATTGAAGTTGGATCCATCAAAGGTGACTTTCCCACACAAACTCATAAGAGTAAAGGAGCCATTAGGATTCGAGCCAGAAGCATTATTTGAAGACATCTGAAAGAGAAGGACAAGTTTAGTATAGATTTAAGAGAGTCCTTAATAAAACACCCAAATGTAATATTAAGGCTAGGATCCAATCACAATATAATATAACTTAGAAGAGGTATGCCGTAATCTAAGCTATACCATATTTGAAAGGTAGGTGAATGACGATTCACCAATTTCCACCACGAAAACCGAAATATTAGATATTTAGTTTTTATTGGTTTTAGAAATTCCTAGATTCTTTGAGATCCAATGAACTTTTCAAAGGCATGTTTCAATCTCGAGAGTGCCCTCCAAGTTTTGTGACTGGGATGCCGAGGATCACAAAACGAGGTGTGAAGTAACCATGCAAATCACTTGGTACCCTTAAAGTTTATCACTCAATCGATGTGCCGGTAAACCACACACGCTCCACCGATACTATAATAAACCTTAAGTCACCCTTTACCTACCTTGTTAAGTCCAAGTTAGTGTGCCGGTTTACCACACACGCTCCACCAACGACTTAGACAAAGTGTAAAGTGTAATTTCATGGATTAGCACCTTATTCACATTTTTCCTAAAGTAACTAAGATTGGGAATTTAATAAAACATTTAGTTACTTTATTATATTCATCATACTTTGAATGAGAATTTATAAGTCCTTGTCTTACCCGTTCGGCTAACGACCCTCCACCAGTCAAGCAAGCGGTGGGTGAGAGTAAACACCCATTAAGTCACCATTTTATAGGCAACAACCTTATACCCACCTTATAGACCGGCTTCGTGAATGAGGCGTACTAGCGGTAAGACGACTTTATTCTTATACATATATATATATAATTATTAAATCATCATAATATAAGTATAAGGGTTGAATTTTAACTTTTAAAATTCTAGGGGTTGGAACTTAAATTTTTAACTTAACTTTACTTGTTCCAAAACTTGAGGGCAAGTTTTGTAACTTTCAAAACTTTTCATTTCTTGTAACTTATGAGTTTAATAGAGTAATAAAATGAAGACTCTTCATTTTTCTAACTCTTGTGTTTTTAATGGTTTTAATTCAAGTGTGACTCTTGGTTTTCCATAACTTAAGGATAAGTTATGGACTCCATTAAAACACATTATGATCAAGAATTAATCTACCACATAGGTTACAAATAATTCCTATGATCATCTAAAACATCATAAGAACAAGAACATGAATATGAACACAATCAAAAATTACATTTAAAACTTTGTAATTTTGATAACTAGTTGTTGTAAATGAATTAGCAAAGACATTACACCACCAAAAACAAGTTTTCAATTACCAAAACAGTTTAGGGTAATGTTTCTAATGCATTTCCAGCAACTGAATCGAAATTCTGCACTCAGTCGACCCTACTCGCCGAGTGCATGAACTCACTCGCCGAGTTGGTTGAAGATACTCATGAACTTGACGAGTCCCCCCTATAGACTCGACGAGTCCATTCGCAGACAGCAAGATTTCCGATTCTGTTTTCAACTTTTAAGCACAAATAAGAGCAAGCAAGCCTAGGCTCTGATACCACTGATGGGTTGTGAGCATTCTAACACTTCCTAAGTGTACATGCAACCCTAATAACCTTGGATCTATGTTTATCTAATTATCATGCAAAGTTGAATTCCAAGGTTATATTCCTATCTAGCATACATGGGGAACAATTTTAACATAAAGTATAGATAGAATAACTTACCTTGTTGTTGTTTGTGTTCCTTGCAACCTTGTGAGCCTAGCACCCCAAGTGTGATGCCTCAAATGCTTCACACAACACCAAATGCTCTTGGAAGAACTTATGAGAGAACACACACTCTTCAAAATCGGCCAAGCCCTCTTATTTCTTAGTGTAGCCGATTTTGGGTGGAGAACATGTTACTTATATAGTGTTGACACATCTAGGGTTAAACCCTAATGTGTCATGACTCTTCATTTCCATGACCCATGGGTTTGTAACTCCCATGGAGCATCCTATGGGTGGAACCCAACTTGATAGTCCATGGAGCCTTTTAGCCCACTATACAAGATATGGATGATTTACATAATCAACCCATATATTTAATTAGTTATCTTTTGATCACTTAATTAATTCTAAATTAATTCTTGATCAAACTAATCAAATAATATTATTAATATATTAGAACTTATAATATATTAATAATCTCCAAGTGTTATTTCTCTCATTTAGTCTATCCAATTGCATGGTGCCATGTAACCCAAATGGACCATGCCGGGTCGGGTCAAGTACATACCAGAAATAGTTATGGATTAGACACCTTATCCAACAGAAGTTTCATGGATGGGTGGGTTATGTGAGGCCGGGAGGCGAGTTATGTGATATTTAGCATTCCTCTAGGAGTGAGGATTAAGCGCTCGCTATGATTACGTATATTGTTAGGGGATTATGATGATACTTGAGACAAATATGGGTAGGTGTGGAAGGTAGTATGGGTCCGTACTACTGAAAGCACATGACCCATACGCATAGCAAGGAAGTCAGAACCCCTAGGGTTTGGTTTGGAATTGGTTCTTTGTCATTATATGGGTTATCAGAGATCTTCCTGGTGTCTTACCATAATGGTGGTTATGAGACGTCTAGAGACCGGATCCAAGTTAGGATCGAGAGCTGCCAGTCAGGGTAGGCCAGCATTGTCAGAGGATTGTATCAATGAGATCATCTGGGAGGAGGTGATCAAGTTTGTCTCGGGACAATTACCAGAGATGTGTGGGTCTATTAAGACCGCCATGGTTGAGTATTTCAACGAGCGCTATACAGCCATTGTTGAGACGGTTGCCGCAGTAGCTTCACTAGCCGCAACGTCGGAAGGGAGAGGAGCCAGTCGGGATTTCTAGTATCGGGACTTTGATAACGCAAAGCCCCGACCTTCGGTAGGGTTTAGGAACCGGTTATAGCCATGAGGTGGCCATATGATATGGACGGATGTTGCTTCGCATGTTTTTGTCCTATTGACCAGAAGGTCAGGCACGCTTTGAACCTGTTGAGGTTCAGGGTGAAGGACTGGTGGGAACTTGTCACTGGGACGTGTTCTGATGAGTAGAGGGTTGCAGTTATTTTGGATCAGAATGATGATCTGTACTCATTATATTTTCGCGGGTTGAGTAGGAAAGGATAGTACATGAGTTTCTAGATTTTAGCCTCGGGGGTTTGCTCGAGGCTGGAATGAGTGCCGCGGGGACTCTGGAAAGGAGTGATAACTATGTGCAGCTGGGGTTTTGCAGCTGGAAGTGGAGTGGTTAATTGATGGATTGGATTGTCTTTTTGTAGGGCAAGAACTGTGCCTTCTAATTTTTTCGAGCTCAAAGGAGTGAGTAGGCTTGTGACCCTAGGATCAGGTTGTACTCCAGCTCGAGGTTAGTTGATTGCATGGATAGACAACATTATTTCAACGCTGGTGAGCGCAGGTGGGTCGATGTGGCATAAGTGTGTTATGAGGTCCGTTTCGCCTTGGATCTCTTGTATCGGGCGGTAAGGATTGCTTATGCGATCTATTGCACTTTTGGGATTGTAGACTATGTCTTAGGAGTAGTTGTAGCCCGGTTTCGGGCAAAGGTTGTTTGTATTTAAACTGTGGATGATCGAGCTGGTGAGTGAGTCAGGGTGCGAGCCCTTGAATGATATAATTTCTAGAGCCGAGAGCGGGAGATTTGTTGGAGCACTTTGGGAAGAGGGGTATTATATGGGATGTCCGCGGATAGGGTTTCACAAGATGGTTATTTAGCATTGTAAGGAATCAGTGGTTTTAGTAAGCATTATTGACTTGCGGAGGAAAGCGCCAAGGGAAGTAACTTGTTATTGAGACATTAGTTAAGAGTATCTATCATTAGACTTCAAGATTTGGGTGTGGGATAATTCGAGCATTCAGGACTGTTGGTTTCCCTAGGATCCAGGAAGTGTTCATCTAGTTATTGGAAGCATGTGATCATTTGGGGGTTGGCTAGTAAAGGAATACTAGTTGGAAGGGTTTGGTTATCATCAGATCGATCGTTAGAAAGTAAGAAGAATTGGGAATTATCAAATTTTCATGTATTGTGAAGACTTAGTCGAATGTAAGTGGGGGAGAATTATCACGAAATTCGGAATAGAAGCGGTTTGAAAATGGGATAAGTTTCGCATCGTGATCAGGAAGGAATACCACCCAAGTGATTGTTAGGTTTGAGGGTTGTGTGAGTTGGGAGTTAGGTAAAACACCCCAGCATGGGAATCACATCTTCTCAGTGCTTGATAGCAAAATTTGGGAAATCAGGTTGGAATTTTAGCCATGAATTAAGTTTAGTTGTGTTTTAGGTCAAGTGCGTGTTCGAACCGGTTGGAAAGTGTTGTAAAACTGAAGAGGTAGCTGTAGCATTCACTAGCGATCAGTTAGCGTGGAAAATGTTGTAAGACTCCGGGTTGCCGTAGTATTCACTAGCGTTCAGATAGTGATAGAGTATTGTGAGACTGCGGGTGTAGTCGTAACATTCACTGGGTTGGTAGATGGCATGAGCATGTCGTTAGAACATGGAAAGAATAGTAGTACCCACCAGTTCGGGTGCAACAGTGAGGATATGGAAATCCACGAAGTGGATTTTGGAAATTACCCAGATGGATTACATCTGGTTGAGCCAGTAACAAGACTGTATGAACGTCACTATAGTTACGAGATTAGGGAAGCAATGGATTGCTTAAGGCCATTTGAGATGTAAGTCTACCATTGGTCATGTAGCAATCACTTTTAGCCTTAGATTTGGTGACATCAAGATTTGACCCATGGACCCGTCGTGGGCATGCCTGGTATTCCAGCTCGAGGCTGAATGGCCAAGGTATGAGTGTTTGAACTTATGAGCTGGTCATTATATGTATGTGATTCAGGAACCAAAGGAAACATTGTTATGTTGATCCAAAAGGGGTCATCACCAAGTTTACATCTCGTTGTTCATTATATCGTTAGGGATTGGTTATCAGAAAGAATTTCTCTAGAAGGAGTACCTAATCTCTTGTTGAGGAGAGAGTTATAGGTAGCAGTGTTGGAATTGCGATTCTATTTCGGGTGGGAACCTAAGTTATTAGCAGTTGAGTAGCTAGTTGGGAGAAAAGTGTAAAGAACTCGACAATGATCCAGTATGGGTGGTCTATCAGGACGCTAGATCATTTTGAGACTCCATATTTTGGATCGAGTAGGTGTGATCATATTGTAAGGGATTCATTTATTTTCCCGATTTTAGGACCCTGTGAGGGTTGGACATGGTTGCCTTGGAGAGGCTAGAGTTTCACTTAGGATTGTAGCAAAGTAGTTCAAGTTGTTTGGCGTGTAAGAATGATAAGAAATGATTTCGAGGACGAAATCAAATTGAAGTGTGGGAGAGTTGTAACATCCCGTTTTAAGAAGAGTAATTAAATAATAAATCAGGAACCCCGAGAAGTAATTATTATGATTATTTTATATTATTAGAGCTCAAAATTAAATAATAATTAGTGGGGTGTTGGTTTCAGGGAGTCAAATGTCAAGATTTGAGTCTCTAGGGGTTAAAGTGAGATTTTGGGGCTTAATTGATAAAGATTTTCATAAGTCAAGGGGTGTTTGGTATTAGTTGGGCTTAATGTATAAGGATTTATGGAGGCATGGACTAAATGGTAAATTCTGGACTAGGGATTAAAAGAAATTGTCATGGAGGGGCTAGTTGGTAACATTTGGATTTAAATTGAAAGGAAAAGGCGAATGAGGGGTTGTTTCTGCCATTATGGGTTGTAGTTTGTAGGAATGGAGTATAAAGCGTCTTGATCTATCAGTGACACTAATCCTAATCAGGTACTGTAGCCACCACCCTTATACCTCCCTCTCATCTTCAACTGCCATCACCTCCCTCCATGGACGCCGATGAAGCAGCTGCCCAGATGATGAAGATGGAGATTCCGATGAGGACCACCAGCAGGTCCACTCCCCGATTGTTGTTGGTGTCGTTCGAGTAAGCTTTGACGAGAGGGAACTCCACCACCAATAGCCTCTGTTGTTTCCTAGCTACCATCATTGCAACCCACAGTGTCGGGTTTTTTTCGAGACAAGATGCGTGTGTTGCCGTTGAAGACAAGGCCGTCGAAGGATGATGTGGATGCAAATGATCGGAGGAGGAAAGCGTGAGGTTGTCGTTGTTGTTATTCCCGGCGACGAATCGTTCGTTTCCCTTGTATGTCGCACCGCCGCTCACCACCGCTGCTAAGAGTGTTTGTGTATATGTTTCAGTCGTGTATCCGACTTGGTGGTGCTTTGAGGGTTGCTAATTTCCATATGGATGCTTGAAGGATAGAAAGACCCAAAGATAAATCACCATGGCCGCCGGCCAGGGTGGCTGCTGCCTCTAGAAAGCTGTTATCACTGTTGTTGCCTCCAGGTGGGTGGGTGGAGTATATTTTGATACCAGATCTGGGTGTGTGTGTTTTGTGAGGCTGAAAAGCTAGGGCCGCCACCCTCTACCACCACTGGCCGCCACGGTGCGACTGTGTGTGTGTAATCGGTATGTGTTTTAGTGGTTGTGTGAGTTAAGAGGGTAATATTGTAATTTGTAACCAAAGTGAAATAATGAAAAAAAGAACCTAACCACCACCGTAGAGTGGTGGTTGCCGCCACCGGCCATCGTGTTGGGTGGCTGTGTACTTTGATTGCGTTTAGACCTCGTGGGGGATGTTTGGACAATGTGGAATCAAGGAAACCCTAATGGGCCAAAGAAGCCCTAATGGGCCCAATGTAACCCTAATGGGCCAATGAGGCCAATGTGACCTAAAAGCCCAACCAATGGACCAGTGGGCTAGTATTGGGTTTGGAAAACCCTAATTCTGAGAATTTAATCAAGAAATACACGAAATTATTTAATAACTTGAAATATTAAATAATAATCATTGGTAAATTAACCTAAAGCAATAATGGGCTTAATGGATTAAGTCCTTAATTGATTAAGCTTTTAATAGGTTAAGTAGGAACACTTAACCATAATCATCATTTCATGTTAAAGACCCTAATTTTGGGATTTTGGGCTTGGACTTTTCGGGATCCATTTTTGGGCCATTGGAAGGAATTAGGTATTAAGCCCAATCACATCATATGGCTTACTTAGTAAAGTAAGGGACTTAATGGATTAAGTCCTTAATGGGTTAAGTGAGAAACACTTAACCCTAGTTGTCATTTTATGTGAAACCCTAATCTGACTTGGGCTTTATGTTGGGCCTTCCTATTGGGTTTTGTAGTGTGAGGTGGACCTTGGGCTTGGAACTCAGTTATTAATTGGGTATTGTTTGATGTTGACAGTTCGGGATAATTAATCCGTTGCACGAATTTATCGAGATTAGAATTTGAAGAGTTTAAAATTTTCTTTAACTTGGAATGTTGACTCTCCACTCTATTAGTCGTGTTGTTTCTAAAATTGAGATGTAGATCAACACAAATAGACACAAGCATTTCCTTGTACTTGTTTAGCCATGTATCATCTGTGTATCTCATAACACATGTGAAGTAAATTAACAAAGTAAGTACATAAACAGTAATATAAAGGTTATGATTTATAAATATAGTTAATGAACAAGCTTACATGGATAATTTATCAACATTGATTGTAGTCGTTTGTAGTTTTTCGTGTATATCATCAATGTTGGAGACTAAACTAGTAATTTCCATAATATTGTAAAAGATCCACGATCGTCATCCAGTGTGATAATTTTGCTGGATTTTTTTTAATGTTTTGATCATTATGCCATCTACAAAGTAATCGTGCTACATCTATAAACACTATTTCACATGCACTAATGAGTGCCAACTCTCTATCTATGATTATTACACGTGGGTGCATACACTTATCGAGTATTGACTTTACACAGTTTATCACCCAAATATAGTTGACCTCCTTCTCTCTATGTATAAAGGCAAAACCTACAGAGAATGTCTTTCGAGTTGAGGTCATACCAATAATTTCTACAAGCGGCTTATTATATTTTTTCGTTTTGTAAGTGACATCTATCATCAACACATGTGGAAATGCACGTCATATTTTCCATTACGTTGGATGGATGAAAAATAGATTCTCCAACCCCTTTGAATCGCCTGTAGTAAGCTCATACATATAATTATTGGTGTGCAAAATAGACATAAGAACCTGCATTGGAGTTTTTCCTGCTTGCTCGTGTGTGTGAATCTTTTTTTGTGCGTTATATATTGTTTGAGCTACCGACACATTATTTTCGTTTTGTGCCGTCAAGGTTGACAAAATATCACATGGCGCCAAGTTCTTTCTTGTTAGATCTTCCACCAAATGAGTCTCGTCAACAGATAACCGTCTTACATAATATATTGTGCAGGTGGATGATTATGATCATCACATATTACCCTCACCCTCTATTTATTATGTTCTTTTGAATACCTTCCTTCCAGTTCAAATTTACAATTAGTCTTTCTAGTTCCAGATGCACTAATCATATTAGTAGCTTTATATTCATCCCGACGATCACACTTAAGTATGACTTTATACACGAAGCCATTGACATATGCCTTTGATCTTTTGTTGATAATGACATATGCTAACGAGCATGCTTTATTTTTTGTCTATTCAAACAATTCATCACGAGACTTGAACATCTAAAATTGAATTTTACGTGTTTTAGTTTATATGAAAATTTTAAAATGTTATAATGTAGTATAAGTATATATATAACATGTTTGGTAGAAATATCTTCATCTCGAACAAATACGTTGATTCCAAATAACTTAAACATATCTATATACAAAAAAAGCATCAAGTAATATAATATTTTTAAAATTTATAAAAGATGTATTAACGAAAATTTAATATGTACAATTTTGAAATTTTATGTAATCTATTGAAAAACTATGCAATTTATGTACAATTTTTAAAATTTACATAAATTATATTAAACAAGTTTTTTTGATAAAAAGGTAGATAGTATTTTTATTAAAATAAATAAATATATGTAACAACTATAAAAAAAACTATTATAAAATTTGACGTTTTAAAAAACACTATTATAAATTTTGGTGTTTTAGTAAAATTAATAAATATATACGTAAATTATAAAGGTATAAAGCTCTTCAAAAACGATAGGTTGTTTTTTTTTTTGATTTGTTTATGTTAAAGATTTGTTTATATAATAAACAATTGCATCTTTTAAACGATATATTGATTTGCATGTTTTATATATTGAGTTGCATAAATAAATATAGACAACAATTATTAAAGGTATATATCTAAAAGGTAAAAATTGAAATATCTTTTAAAAAGATAGGTTACAAACATAAAATTGTAGGATATAAAATGCTTACTTGTCCTTTTAACCCTAGCAAAAAATCACCCGCCAGATGAGAGAAGATACCAAAAACGCATGACTTTTTGCGATTTCCAGTGATATCATGCAATTTCCGGCAATGTTTTTTTGAGCATCTCTTTCTCTTGTTCTTTGTCCGGTGATGATGACAATGGTTTAGGTGACAATTCAGCCTCTAGATGAAAGATATGTAGCGATTCCGTCGACTACAACAGTATCCGATGACTTCAGGCGGTTTTCGGCGAGATTCTTTTAACTTCTCTTCCTCTCGTTCTTTGTCCCATAGTGATGGCAGTCGTTCAGGTGACGATGCAGCCGCCACGTGAGAGGGACGCAGCGATTTCGTCGAATTCAGGTGGTCCTGGTAATGTTTCAGACTATTTCTGGCGAGTTATCATGCTTCAGGCGACGATTTCCAGCGAGGTTTCACGCTTCAAGCAGTTTTCGATTACATTTCAGACTTCTCTTCCTCTCGTTCTTTTTAGTCACTATTTTCTTTTTCATGTTCCTCATCTCTTCTCCGACGACATCGACACTGTTAATAATGGCAGTATATCGCCGGCAGTAAGCTGATTGCCTTGGAGCCGTCCGTTCTTCCCAATTAGGGTTTTGATTGCTCGGGTTTGCGTCAGCAGGAGTTAGGCCCATTTTCGAACAGTTGAGGCACTTTCATATGTTCCAGCACCCGAATTGGCTTTGAGGTTGTACTTACAGTGTGTAGAGGTAAACTTATTGCTTGTTGAGATCATTTGACACGAATGATAGATATAAAAATACATTTTGAGTCCATGGGATTCTCAAATTCTATATATGAATTTAATAATTGTTTGGCACAAGACAAAGCAAAAGAACAAGTTTTCCTTCGTAAGCATATTGATGAAATGTTGAGATTTGAATATCTTGATGTTACTGATCCATGTATTCTCTGGAATCTTTTGAAAGAAATATTTGATCATCAAAAGGAAGTTATACTTCCAAATGCTAGAGATGAATGAGAACATTAAGGTTTCAAGACTTCAAAAAAGTAAATGAATATAATTCATCTTTTCAGAATATGTTCACAACTCAAATATTGTGGACAAGAAGTTACTGATGAAGATATGTTGGAGAAAACTTACTCCACATTTCATGCAACAAACATTACCTTGATGTAACAATATCAGATGCAAAATTTTACAAGATACTCTGAACTGAATGCATGTCTGCTCGTTGCAGAGCAAAACAATGATCTCTTGATGAAAAATCACTCATCTTTTCCAACATGATCAGTAGCACTTCCTGAAGCAAATGCTACAAATATTGATGTTCATCGAAACAATACACGTGGATGAGGGTGTGGCCGTGGTCGAGGACGAGGACGTAGCTATTTTAATCGAAACCAAAGCCATAATCAGAACCATAATTCTGGTCGCGGACAAGGTAATAATCGTGGTCATAGCCAGAAAAGGAATGATTACCAATATTCACAAAGAAACAATGTCCACACACAAGACAAGGCCAAAGTGGCAAGGCATGTCACTGGGACATCACAAAAATCTGATGGTTCATGTTATAGATGTGGTAGCATAGACCATTGGTCAAAGACTTGTCGCACACCTGCACGTATTTGTCAACTTTATCAAGAGTCCATTACAAGAAAAAGAAAAGAAGCAAATCTCATTGATAATGTTGAATTCACTCCGCTAAATGTTGTTGATTTCTGCAATGACATGGAAGACATAAACTAAAAAAAATCTATGATTGTTCTAGTAAAACTATTTTTCCTCTGTTTGTTTTTCATGTAATGTCTTTCCTACAATAAATAAACTTTCTTTTTAATAATAATTATGAGTATGTTTATTCACTTATTATTCCTTTCATATGTGAAGTTTAATACGAGTCCAACTGGAGCACAACACCAAGAAAAGATTAGAGATCTTTGTATAGCAGATAGTGGTAGTACACATAGTATTCTGAAATAAAAGAAATATTTTTAAAACGTAGTACCAACAAAAACAATCATACATACAATATCAGGTCCTGCAGATTTGATAGAGGGAACCAGGAAAGCCCATTTTATATTACCAAATGGTACAAGCTTTTGTATAGAAAATGCCTTATTTTCTCCAAAGTCCAATAGAAACATATTAAGTTTCAATGACATATATTTCAAAGGATATGACACAAAGATTGTGACCATTGAAAATAAGAAATATATGTATATTATAGACAAAAACCATGTGCTTGAAAAACTACCAACACTTGATTATGGTCTGCATTATACATATATACATATGATTGAATGAAATATGGTAATCGAAGGAAAACATTGCGATCCTGTGACATTCAGTTTATGGCATGATAGATTGGGCCACCCAGAATTAACAATGATGTGAAGGATAATTGAGAATACACATGGGCATCCATTGAAGGACCAAAAGTTCCCTTAATCCAATAGCATAAAACCATGTAAATCTTGTTCCCTTGGAAAGTTAATTATAAAACACTCTCCAATGAAAGTTGAAAGGGAATCACCTAGATTTCTAGAAATATTTCAAGGTGATATATGTGGAGCGATTCACCCTCCATCTGGACCATTTAGATACTTTATGGTCTTAATAGATGCATCCAACAAATGGTCTCATGTTTTCCTATTATCAACTCGTAATATGGCATTAGCAAAGTTTCTTGCCCAAATTATTAAATTAAGGAAACATTTCCCTGATTATATTATCAAAAGAATGAAACTTGTTAATGCTGGTGAATTTACTTTACAAGCATTTATTAATTATTGTATGTCTGTCAGAATTGTTGTTGAGCATCCAGTTGCTCATGTACACACACAAAATGGTTTAGCTGAATCACTGATTAAACGTCTCCAGCTAATAGCTAGACCATTGATAATGAGGACCAAACTTCTTGTTTATTTTTGGGGCCATGCAATCTTACATGCTGGATCATTGATACGTATGAGACCAAGTTCATGTCATGTATATTCTCTACTACAATTTTCTTTCGGTCAAGAGCCAAATATATCCCATTTGAGAATGTTTGGGTGTGTAGTATATGTCCCTATTGCACCACCTCAACGGACAAAATTAAGTCCTCAAAGAAGGTTGAGAATATATGTTGGGTATGAGTCAGTCTCTATTATAAGATATCTTGAACCATTAACAAGTGATGTTTTCATAGCATGCCTAGTAGATTGTCAATTTGATGACACAAATTTCCCATCATTAGGTGGAGAAAAGAAGATTCTGGAAAAGGATGTGTCCTGGCATGAGCCTTCTTTATCATATCTTGACCCTCGCACAATGCAATGTGACATGGAAGTTGAAAAGATAATGCATTTCCAAGAAATGAAAAATCAATTACCTGATGCATTTAGTGACACAAAAAGGGTGACTAAATCATATATAGCATCTGTCAATGTTCTAACTCGAATTGACACTCCACATGGACAATCTGATGATAAAGTCACTCAAGAGTCTAAAAAACGCCTGAAGCGTGGAAGACCATTTGGTTCTAAGGATAAGAGCCCACGAAAAAGAAGAAGAGCAGAAAATGCACTAGATCATGAGGAAAGTGTTCCTAGAGAAATACGAATTATTCAAATTCCCTTAGGAAAGGAGGATGTTGCACAAAATTATGACCAGACAAATAGAATATGTGACCAAAATGAAAATGACAATATAGGTGCAATATTTTCTTATTCAGTTGCATGTGATATTATGAATGATGATCCTGAACCACCATCTGTCATTGAATGTCAAAGAAGAAATGATTGGGCTAAATGGAAGGAAGCTATGCAAGTTGAATTAAATTCTCATAACAAGAGAAAGGTTTTTTGGAACATTATCCACACACCTGAAGTTGTGAAACCATTAGGATATAGATGGATCTTTGTACGAAAAAGACACGAGAAAGAAGAAATTGTAAGATACAAGGTCAGGCTTGTTGCTCAAGGGTTCTCTCAAAGACCTAGAATTGATTATGAAGAAACTTATTCAATGGTAATGGATGCAACCACTTTCAGATATTTAATCAGCTTGGCAGTATCTAAAAATTTAAATATGCGTCTTATGGATGTTGTTACAGCTTACTTGTATGGATCACTTGATAGTGATATCTATATGAAAATCCCTGAAGGATTTAAAATGCCTGAAGCGTTAAGTGCAAAACCCAAAGAAATGTATTCTATAAAATTACAAAGATCTTTGTATGGTTTAAAGCAATCTGGACACATGTGGTACAATCGTTTAGGCGATTATTTGACAAGTAAAGGTTATAAAAATAACACTATTTGTCCATGTTTATTTATTAAGAACACAATATCTGGATATGTGATCATAGCAGTCTATGTTGATGAGCTAAACATCATTGGAACGAATAAAGAAATCATTGAAGTGATTGAACTTTTAAAGAAAGAATTTGAAATTTAAGATCTTGGAAAAACCAAATATTGTCTTGGTTTATAGCAATCTGGACACATGTGGTACAATCGTTTAAGCGATTATTTGACAAGTAAAGGTTATAAAAATAGCACTATTTGTCCATGTTTATTTATTAAGAACACAATATCTGGATATGTGATCATAGCAGTCTATGTTGATGAGCTAAACATCATTGGAACGAATAAAGAAATCATTGAAGTGATTGAACTTTTAAAGAAAGAATTTGAAATTTAAGATCTTGGAAAAACCAAATATTGTCTTGGTTTATAGATTGGGCATATGCCTAACGAAATACTTGTGCATCAATCAAATTACAGAGAAAGAGTCTTGAAACGTTTCAATATGGACAATGCAAATCCTTTAAGCACTCCAATGGTTGTTAGATCATTAAATATTGACAAGGATCCATTTTGTCCATGCGAAGAAAATGAAGAAGTCCTTGGTTCAGAAGTACCATATCTAAATGCAATTGGAGCTCTTATATATCTTACCAATTGTACTGGATCTGGCATTTCTTTCGCTGTAAACTTGCTAGCAAGGTTTAGTTCAGCCCCAACAAAAAGACATTGGAATGGAATTAAATATATTTTTTTGATACCTTCGAGGAACTAGTGATTTAGGTTATTTTACCCTAACAATTCAAAACAAGGCTTGATTGGTTATGCAGATGCAAGTTATTTGTCTGATCCTCATAAAGCTAGATCTCAAACGGGATATGTATTCATGAATGGAGGTACTACAATTTCTTGGTGTTCTCAAAAGCAATTACTTGTTGCCACATCCTCAAATCATGCTGAAGTAATTGTACTAAATGAAGCTAGTAGACAATGTACATGGTTAAGATCGATGAAACAACTAATTTTAACTTCATGTGGACTTGAAAAGGATATATTTCCAACTTTAATTTATGAAGATAACTTAGCATGTGTCACTCAAATGAGAGAGGGATATATCAAGAGCGACAGGAAATAACATATACCTCCAAAGTTTTTTGAGTACACTCAAGAGCTTATAAAGAACCATCAAGTTGAAATCAAATATGTTCAATCCAGTAACAATGTTGCAGGCCTTTTTACGAAAACACTTCCTACTGCAATCTTCAGTAAACATGTCCATGGCATCAGAATGTGACATGTGCATAAAATATAAGGTGATGGATGTCTAAATAAGGGGGAGTCATACGCTGCACTCTTTTTCCCTTCGCTAAAGTTTTTTCCCACTGGGTTTTCTTTAGCAAGGTTTTTAATGAGATAGTACATCAAAGTTGAACGCTAAAATGATGTCATCCAAGGGTGAGTGTTGTAAATAATTGGTGATGTTGTAAATAATTGGTGCATGGTAAATTTGTTAACATTTCTAACTAGTTACAATTATATGTTAGTAAAATTTGTAGTATAAATACCCATCCATTGTAAAGAATGAGACAAACCAAAAAGTTATAAGAGATATAACTTTCATATTCTTTCTAAATATTTTTTTTTTGTCAATTAAAGTTCTTATCAAAATTTAATAGTTTGGTTTGATTTAAAGTTACATTAATTATGCTTTATATATAATATGTGTGAAAAAGCTGAAATATCAATATATACTAAATTAAAGTATGAAGAACTGAAAGTAATTTTTTTTAAATAGAAAAGGATATAAACTAAAAATATGTTTTAATTATAAGGGTAAAAATGTTAAAATTATTTAATTTATATAAATTGATTGTTTGATACAGTCTGAAAAAAAAAAATCAAAACACCCTATTTATTATCTTCAAGTCACATCAAATTAAGTTATTTTACCAAAATCAAAGTCAAAATGGTTTTGACCGTGGTTTTTAAGCATAAATCGGGTGCCAATAGCAACACCCCTTTTTATTCTTTTATTTTAATAGCATTTTCATTTTATCCCTTATATACTACTACAACTTAATTATTTTTTTACTAATTAATCTAGTTTATGATATATGCAAATTAAAATTTTATTATTGCTTTTATGTTTATAACTACATAAATGATAGAATATCAGTAATATGAAATATGATATGAGATATCGTCATCTTTTTCATTCACTCCAACCTACATTGACGTTACATTAATTTTTCTCTCTCATCTAATTTAATCCCTCACAACTTACAACATATGGAAATTCATATTTCTCATCGTTTCTAACCAAAACACTTTTTGATACAAGTTTTATGTATCAATTACAAATTAGAGAAAAAAAGAAAGAATGAGAGATAGGTTTCACTAACCCGTTGATCTATTATTTGAGCGATACCACAGGGGATGGACAATATTTTGTGTGGCACCGTCTGTACCTCCTTGCCAAGACCCTAATCCTTACGACTGTTTCCGTCCGAAAAGAAAGATTTTATAAAATAATTCAACAGAATAAAGATAAATCTTTAGATACTTAAGGATTTAAAAAACGAAAAAAAAAACTTGAAAAAAGTTTTTAAAAATAGATTTGTTATTGATATCAAATAAGCAGCTTTTGATCATTATGGATGTTTTAAGCTCATTAACATACATCTAAGATAATTAAAAGTTTTGTGGATTATATATATATATATATATATATATATATATATATATATATATATATATATATATATATATATATATATATATATATATATATATATATATATATATATATATATATATATATGAGAAAAACGAATATATCCCTAATGGTATATAAACTTAGGTATCCAAACTTACTATTGTTTTGTATTATATATATACATTGTAATTGTTCAATGTTTTTATAGTTCAACTTCTAACTTGATTTACTTCCAATATTTTTATGAATTTCACCTTTCTCTTCCTTTTACATAATTTTCATTTTCAACTATAATACATATAATCTAATAAGTGTTCGGCAAAAAAATGTGATGTAAGAGGAAGGTAGATGTAAAATTTATAAAAATCTTGGAACTATATCAAGTTAGAAGTTGAATTAAAAGAAGATTGGACAATTATAATGTGTATATATGATACAAAACGATATAATATGGTGAGTTTCGGTACCTAAGTTTATGGGTGTGTTTGACAAAAGAAGTTGTTAGCTAGAAGCGGGTAGCGGGTAGCTGGTAGCGTGTAGCTGGTAGCTGATAGCGGGAAGCTGTAATTTTTATTTGTTATATAAATGTTTGGCAAAAGTAGCTGGAAGCTTTTGAAATATATAAAATTACATAAAAGGACAATTGATTAAAAATAAATAAATATATAAATATATTTTTAAGGGTAATTATGGAAGTTGATTTCAAATGCTCAGGAGTGTTTTGTTAAACGCTACATGAAGTAGCTTTTAGAATCGAAGCGTTTTGTTAAAACTAAAAGCTAAACGCTCGTACTGTCAAACGAAGCTTTTTGTTTAAACTAACGTGTTTTATCAAAAGTTAAAAGCTAGAAGCTCCCAAACGCTTCCAAAAGCTTCGTGCCAAAGACACCCTATATATCTTTATGTGTAAATTCACCTCTCTCTCTCTCTCTCTCTCTCTCTCTCTATATATATATATATATATATATATATATATATATATATATATAATGGAAAAAACATTTTTATTGAGATATACATGTGAAAATAAATGTGTATATGTGCACATTGCATATTGTTCAATCAAAACACAAAAAACTTGCACATATGCAACGTTTAAGAATTTCGTGAAGAGAAGCACAAGTTTTTTTTAAAGGTGTACATATGCATGTAAAAGAAACGAAACAAATATACATATACGCCTATTAAAAGAAATATTTTATTGACAAAATAGCTTACACGGAGTGTTTTTATAAAATTTATCCCTTTTCCAATTGTTAGCTTACACTTCTAGCATTTAGCTACATGTATTTTTTTGTCTATATTTTTGCTTATTCGCATATATATATACCTGTTTTTTACAGTCCAAGATTAAATATTTGACAAAATGATTGTGTCTCTCCAATTTCGAAATATAATTTCAAGTCTTATACCATATATATATACCTGTTTTTTACAGTCCAAGATTAAATATTTGACAAAATGATTGTGTCTCTCCAATTTCGAAATATAATTTCAAGTCTTTATCTGTCTGAGCCTTTTTGTAATAGTTATCTAAATACAAGTTTCATCCAATCTTTTTTATAATGGTTTCAAAGTAATTGAGCTTCGTTGTGTGTTTGTTCCTTCGAAATCCACACGTACTGTAGCATGCATGTGCATATCACGCCATATCTTCATAAATCTTTTATGTTAAGATTTGGTGATGTATCATGCTCCACGTGTCATTCCATAATGAGTTGACCGTACCATCCACTATCTTTTACAAGTATATATAGGTGGTTGTAGCCTTAAGATTAAGTTTCCACCTCTAATCATGGCTTATATTGAAATCATTTGTATGCTCATGCTCTTTATGACCACTTGAGCTTTGATTTAAGCAACCAAGTATTGAAAAGTTTATCTACTTGTGTTCTTTTTAATTCCAAATCATTATATTTCGCTTGAATGTTTTTGTGTTCCAACAAGTGGCATCAAAATAGGAATTCATTCATCCTTTTGGGATTTTTCATCTAGTTTGATTTCTTGTTGATCATAATTTCATCATATTTGTTTCTGTGGTTCTTATACTCTAAATCAATTAAGTTTTTGTTGATTTTATTTGTATCTTGTTTTAATAATTAAAATTTTCTATTGCTAAGATATGCATATCAACTTTTCAAACAATTATAGATCAAATACCAAACCTTCGATGATTTCCATAGGTGAATATGATCAATGGAGGTATATAATAGATGATTATCTATTTTCTTGATGAAGATGTGTGGTGAAACTATAGGCAATGCTAGTCTTTCACCAAATTTATGTGATATAAAGGAGTAATTCACTTTGAAATCAAAAAATAAATTAGCAGACAATCCATTTACAAGAAAGGTACCTGAAGCGACATCCGCTACCTCCTTTGCGGCTTCCAATGTAATCTGGAAAGCTCTGCCTTTTGGTTTTGGTGGGAGATTAGGCCTTGCTGCCTCCTTCTTCTTCGGGCAGTCCTAAATGTGCCCTTCTTCGTTGCATCGACAACAAACTTTCTTAACGAAGGTGCATTCATTGGCATAATTCCCATGCTTTCCACATTTATTACATGTGACTTCTCCATCACATTTCCTAGAGTGATTCTTCTTGCACTTCTCACACCACTTTGATTCGGCTCCTCCTCCAAATTTCCTCGAACCAAACTTCGAGAACTTGTCCTTCTTGTTGGAACCTGAAGTTCCTTCAAAATTTCTCTTCTTGCCAACTTCAATCATGCTGGCGACTCTCCCCTTAATCATAAATTCAACAGACTTGGCAGCCCAGATAGCTGCCTCCAAAGTAAGTTCCTGACGCACTGGCACTGTATACTCCTATGGAAGTCCCTTTTCGTATTTGTCAATTTTTGTTAGCTCATCTGGGACAATACGCAAAGCAAACTCCATTTTGTCTGTGAAGTTACTGTTGGATTAGTGTCTAAGTCCATAACTATTTTGGTATGTACTTGACCCGATGGTGCATGGTCCTTTTGGGTTGCCTTCACCAAAGGAAGTTGATAGGATGAATTATGGAGAGAGAGAGAGAGAGAGAGAAAGGATTAATTATGATTTATTAATATATATTATGAGGATAATATATTAAAGGATAAATCATATTGTTTAATTAATATTAGTCAATAATTAGTTAAGAATTAATTTTGTGGCTAAAAGATATTAATTAAACTTAAGGGACTAGAACTGCTAATTTTATGATAGTTGAATATTGGGCTAATGGACTCCATATTAGAGGGGTGGATGAATTCTATGGGGAAACTCATTAGAAATTAGGCCTCTAAGGAGGGAGTCCATGGGTTGCTTAGGGCCTAAGCAGTCAAATTAGGGTTTCCTTGTTAGATAACCCTAATAGCCTCACTATTTAAGGATCCCTAGAGCACCAAAAACGTGGTCAAGAGTTTCCTTAGGGTTTCCACGCATTTTTTGGTGCCTCCTCTCTTCTCATTCTTCATCCTCTTGCTCTTGGTGTTTGTGAGCCATTAGAGGAGTGACACTTGTGACTCTAAGCTTTCTTAAGCCATTACAAGGAGGATTTGAGATTGTTATTGCTACATAACAATCAAGGTATGATCTAAACCCTAATTCATATATTAATATTGATTATCATATGCTAGATCTAGGGTTTAAAGTCTTGGATGAATGCATGTACAATAGAGAAACGTAGATCCAAGCCTTAGGGTTTTCATGAGCACATAGGATGTTCTTATGACCAAATCCCATCAGTGGTATCAGAGCCTTGATTGGTTTCTATTGTACTGATGCCTTGATTATTTGTTCAAGCTTTGAAAATCGTTTTTTTGTGTGCCTGGCTGGTGAGCTCGGCGAGTTCCAGAGTGGACTCGGCGAGTTCGAGCGTCAGTAAGAGCAGATTTTGGGATTTCTTGCTATTTTGCTTGAGGATACTTGCCTTAATTGCTTTGGGTCATTCATATCTGAATTTTATCATATATTTGAGTATATCATTGACCAAACAAAAGATAATTACCATTTGATTGAATGATAATTTCCTTATATGATAATAATTGATTATTTGAATTAAATTGGTATATTGTCTTGCAAGTAATATTGACTAGGTCAAATTTAGATAATCTTTAAATTAATTGTTTAATTTAAATTATTTGCTATTTGATCCTTTGTGTTTTGAAAAGTTTCAAAACTTGCCTTCAAGTTTTGGAATTTAATTTTTTGATTAAAAGGTTTGATTTGAAATATTTAAATTCTAAACCCTAATGATTTGAAATGTTTCAAAACTTGCCCTCAAGTTTTGGAATTTAATTTTTAATTAAAAAGTTTAGTTTTAAAAGGTGTTAAATTCTAAAACCCTAAGTTTTGAAAAAGTTCAAATTGCACCCTTACGGTTTTATTAAATTAATTAAGTGTATAATTAAAAGAGAGTTAATAAATCCATAGTGATATGGTTTATATTTAATTAAATTAAATGTATAATTTATTAAATTAGACCACCTAGGATTTTAAAAGTGTAAAATACACCCTTATACTGTATGTAACATTAAAAGTCTAATATAACTTAAACTGCTAGTCTTACCGTTAGTAGACCTCATTCACGAAGCTGGTCTATAAGGGGTGTTTAAGGAAATTGCCTATAACATGGCGATTAAATGGGTATCCACTCTTACCCACTACACTCTTGACTAGTGGAGGGTCGTTAGCCGAACGGGTAGGATGGGGCAAACCCTTTCCATTAAAAGTATAATCAAGTATAAAGTAACTAAATGTTTATACAGAATTCCCAATCTTAGCTACTTTAGGCAAAAGTGAATTGATGCAATTCCATGAAATTACACTTTGTGCCCTTGAGAAGACGGTAGTGGAGCGTGTGTGGTTAACCAGCACACTAAATGGTTCTAAGCAAAGGTAGTAAAGGGTGACTCAATGTTTGTCATAGTTCGGTGGAGCGTGTGTGGTTAACCGGCACATCGAATAGGTGACAGTAACATTGGGGGCACCATGTGACTTTGCATAGTTATTCATGCCCTGTTTTGCGATCCTCGGCATCCTAGTTACAAATCGAGGGGCATATCGAGATTTAAACATGACATTGAAAAGTTCAATGAATCTCAAAGGATCTAGGAGTTTTTCAATACATTTAAAACTTAATCTCCTTTTCGTTTTTCATGGTGGAAAATTAGTGAATCGTCATTCACTTACCTTCAAATGTTCTGCAATTTGGGTTACGACATCCTTCTCCCAAGTTGTGGAATATTGTGTTGGGTCCTAGCCTTAGTATCTCATTTGAGTTATTGATTAAGGACTTAATCAATCAACTTACTTGAATTTATTTTCTCCCATTTTGTAGATGTCAAAGTATGACAACTATGGCCTTCCCAAATCCTGTGGAACAAGCTTTCCACATGAATATGATATTCCATGATTTGATCGAGGAACAAGAGATCATGCTTCACTTCCTCCACCTCCTCTAATTATTCTCCATAACCCACAAGTTTGAAGGGTTGAAAAGTTCAAGCTCACTCAATCCCTTTTGGCAAGTAAACATGAAGAAGGAAAGTGAGTATGTGCACACGTCCTAGAGATGAAGTCACACATTGATAGGTTAAGAATGTTGGGATCCTTTGTCTGTGAGGAGCTGGCTGTTGACTGGGTTCTTCAGTCGCTTCCTAACTCATATAGTGAGTTCATAAAAGAGTACTATATGATGAACCACGACGTGACCCTTATAGATCTCACCTATATGCTTATTACTGCTGAATCAACAATGATTTGGCGCACTGGAAAAGCAAAGCTGATTGGTGGATCTACCTTCCAGACCTCTATGGATATAGGCAATGGCAACGAAAGGCATGTCATGGTTGAAAAGTTTGATCATAAGAGAGAGGCAAAGTCTGAAGTAGTTCCGTGTGTTGTTCCAAAAGAGTCAATTTGCTTTTATTGCCAAGAGAAGGGGCATTGGAGACGAAGCTGCCCAGTCTACCTGAGAAATCTAAGTGATGGGAGAGTCAAGATGTTTGGCTCTACTTCAGGTAAAATCCACTATCTAACTCCATTAAGTTCCTATTCATTGATTCGTAATACATAATGTGATAAGATTACATTTGAATGTTTTGTAGGATCAATGAAAAGAGAGGAAGCTTGATGGAAGAGCAAGATGAGTCTGATCACGAAGAAATTGATCACGATCGCATGGATTCAAAGATCAGATTTTCAGCTTAGAAAGTTATGATAGAGTTGTTAGGAATATTTGATTACATAGTTTTCCAGTTGATTTTGCGTTGTAAGGACATATTTTCCGCTGCTTTATGAGTAAAATAAATTTTGATTTATCTTATTTATGTATATCCTTATAATAGAATCGTTGTGAAAAAATTGATGTTTGTGTATTTCTATACATGGATGTGATTCTTAGTTATGTTATTTATAGTAGTGTCAAAATTTCTAAGTAAGGAAAGATTCCCATCACCCAAGTTTCAATTGGACAAAAACTTGGATTCATATGATTTGAATCATATGATGTATGGAAATCTTGGTACTTAGGAAATTAAGACTAATTCCTTGTTCACACAAGTATGTGAGTCAAGTAAAGGACTATAGGAATAGAACACAATGTTGTGCACTAGTCAAGTCCACCACAAATAACAATAAAACTATTCGTCATAATTTATTAAAAGTCTAGTAAATTTGGTTATGCTTACAAGATTAAGTAGAATTCTGAATCATTGAAAAGGTTTCAATGAATGGCAAAACGAATAAGAGGAATCAATTAGGCAGAAAGATAAAAGTTTCTCCAATCTAAGAAGAAAGGAGAGTACTTTTGTATCAGATTTTATGATCGTCTTAATGATTAAGAACTATATCATAATTGATTCTCTAAGGACATCTTAGTGCACTAGTATGGCTAAGAAGAGGAATCGGAAATTGTTGAAATGGTTAAATAAAAAAGGATGAGTCATACTTTGATCCAAAATCAAGTCTTAGAATCGTACTACAAGATTGTGAATTGAGTGACACGCATTCATCAAATGTGAAGTAGAAAATTGTTTTCCTAATCCTACACATTTGAATTTGGTATGTTGTGATGTCTTGTAGAAGCCAAAGACCAAATAAGACCAAATGTGTGTAATGTTTTGTCTTGATATAGACACACACTAACTCTTGGATATTTGTTTATCAAGAAATGTTCTGGATAAGAGAATCTAATTTGTCAAGAGGTCAGTGAGAGTCCGAAAATCTTGAAAGGATTCAAGAATTAATCAAGAGTAAACACTAGCGCACGACTTGAGGTTTGTAACCTATCGTGTTGACATAATTTTGTTTTCGTGCCATTCCGGTTTAAGTTAACTATGCAATGTGAGTTATATGAGTTCTCATGTGGATTGCATAGAGTCAAGACGCCCTAATCAATGGAAAGTACATTGATAGGAAGGGGTAATCTTATTGAAAACTTGGAAGACATGGTGGGCACCCGTGCTGCCATAAGGCAAGAAATAAAAATTAAATAAGTTCAATCCATAAGAGTTGAAGTTTCTTTTGATAAATTCACATGGATAAGAAAACATGCAACTTAAAATCTAAGTGTCATAAGATTTCTCTCCGTTCGTGAAGAAATTCTTTCACTAAGAGAGATTTTAAGAAGATAGTGGTTGTGAAAGTTGCGTTCTCAAATTCGATTATGATTACGGTATCCCTTTTCAAAGTTCGAATTGTGAGGTTTGGCAATTGGTCTGAATATTTGAGGACTTAGTATCGTTTAGACACACATATAAGCTATCTATTGAAAGGTGTATGAGTTTAAGAAGCTTGATAAAGGCTTATCAAATGTTTTCTGAATACATGTCAAAGCTAGTGGGAGCATAAGTGTTATGCTTGTATGATAATAATCATCATGATAGTGGGAGCATAAGTGTTATGCTTATATGGTAATTATGGCAAGTATCGCAAGATAGCAATACTAATTATCGAAAACAAGAGTTATACTTTGCAAAGTCGTAAGGGTTGAAAAGTTGTTTTGCTATAATTAAGGGATAGAATATTATTCTTCATTTCAATTCTAAAGGCTTAGATTGTGGAATTTTAATAAATTTAGTCAAGGATACATAATGTGTTCTCAATTTTGATTATGATTATGGCATCCCTCTTCATAGTTCGAATTAGGAGAACGTGACACATAAAATATTATGCATAAGATTGATAAAGTATCATCTCTTTATGTAAGACATTATGTATCGTGTCCCATACGCTTGCGGTATAGGATCGATTGCAAATACTATAATATTTGTCTATTCTAAACTTTTCCAAATGTCTAGCGCATTAAGAGGGAAAAAGGACTAGAATCGGTTTTGACTAAAATAATTAAACGACTATCAAAGGAAGATCCAAAGTTCGCTGAAGATTGGTTGCTTGTGAGTAGTTGGAAGTATGGTATTGGATGGACCATATCGACATTTTGATAAATAGATAAAATTCTATTAAGAATGAGTTGTCATATGGAAAATATAGAAATGTTTCCATATTGGGAGTTGGATATTGAGAATCTATGTCTTGATTAGAAGCTTTTATGCAAGAAGGATGTTCAAAGGAATGTACTTTCACTGAGAGACATCACATCTATAGAATTGTTTTTGATAGAGATTGGCCAAATCTTGATGATTTTGAGCTATGACTTTACAAAAGGATCATTGCATAAAATGTTAGAATGTAGCATATTCTATAAGTGGCATGAATTTGATATTCTTATGCTTATGAAAAGGATTGGGAGTTGTGAAATGAGTATGATTGGAAATGTGTTCATTTGATCTATTTCACAAAGAAAGGACCATAAGTAAACATTGTGTGCATGCTAAGAGCACGAGACAATTGTTGTTGTAATTCAAGTAAAAAGTTGATTACCCGAAACAACAAATAATGAGTAATCAATATGGTGATTAAATAAAAGGTGTTTTATTTATACTCAAGGGTTTGGGGTCATATAGGATTAGTATTATTCTTGTGTTTCATTTTTCATTTTTTGACTTCCTGAATAATTAAGTTATTTCAGAATAATCAAATTATTCGAATGGCCCACAGTCGTTCATATATTGGAAGTAGGTATGAATGAAGACTTTCATGAATTGGTGTATGGATTGTCTTAAGTGTATTAGACATAAGAAAATGTTTGCTGCAGTGTTCAAGAGTGCTTATGAATATGATTTGAGCATTGGAATAAACCCACGCTCATAAGAATCACTTCATGGATTTTATCACGAGTGATTGTGAGTCGATAATATTGTATATTCTTGAAACCGAGACGTGTGAGTTGGTATTTGCTGGTCGATTGCACATTGATGATAAGCAAACGCACCAGTAACTTGGTGTTATAAAACTTATTGTTGTGTGTGATTCGATGAGTGAATGCAAGCGAGCATTGAGTCGAAGTTTATCCGTTCCTTTTACCCAAAGTAGGATAAAAGTGATATTTGTGGGACCCTCGATGATTTAGTGATGACACCCTAAGAGCTTGGCCAAACCGGGACTAATTTGATGTGTTCAATTATAGTCTGTTGTTAGTCATCATAAATCGGAAATCGGGAAACAACACGTAGATAGAGAGAATGATTTAAATCCATGTCTCAGTCTATACAATATCTATAATGGAGGAATATATGATCCCTTATCTAAAGGATGCAAATCTGATAAGATCAGAGTTGACAGCGGATTTTGAAAGCTACGATTGCAGATCAGGATCTGAAGTCATACGCAGAATAGTTATTCGACTTATCCAAGTGGGAGATTGTTGGATTAGTGTCTAAGTCCATAACTATTTTGGTATGTACTTGACCCGATGGTGCGTGGTCCTTTTGGGTTGCCTTCACCAAAGCAACTTGAAAAGATGAATTATGGAGAGAGAGAGAGAGAGAGAGAGAGAGAAAGGATTAATTATGATTTATTAATATATTATGAGAATAATATATTAAAGGATAAATCATATTGTTTAATTAATATTAGTCAATAATTAATTAAGAATTAATTTTGTGGCTAAAAGATATTAATTAAACTTAAGGGACTAGAACTGTCAATTGTATGATAGTTGAATATTGGGCTAATGGACTCCATATTAGAGGGGTGGACGAATTCTATGGGGAAACCCATTAGAAATCATCCTAGGCCTCTAAGGAGGGAGTCCATGGGTTGCTTAGGGCTAAGCAGTCAAATTAAGGTTTCCTTGTTAGATAACCCTAATAGCCTCACTATTTAAGGATCCCTAGAGCACCAAAAATGTGGTTAAGAGTTTCCTTAGGGTTTCCACATGTTTTTTGGTGCCTCCTTTCTTCTCATTCTTCATCCTCTTTCTCTTGGTCTTTGTGAGCCATTAGAGGAGCGATACTTGTGACTCTAAGCTTTCTTAAGCCATTACAAGGAGGATTTGAGATTGTTATTGCTACATAATAATCAAGGTATGATCTAAACCCTAATTCATATATTAATATTGATTATCATATGCTAGATCTAGGGTTTAAAGTCTTGGATGAATGCATGTACAATAGAGAAACATGGATCTAAGCATTAGGGTTTGCATGAGCACATAGGATGTTCTTATGGCTAAAACCCATCAGTAATTGGTGTATTCATCAATGGACATGCTTCCCTTCTTTAATGTCCGAAATTTGTTTTCTAGCTCAAGCAGATTTTGGGTCGAGCAGTACATGCGCTTGAAATGAACCAAGAACTCTGCCCAAGTCAGTTGTAGTGGCTCATTAGGGATTAGGGTCTTCCCCAGAGTGTTCCACCAACAAAAAACTCCACCTCTAAACTGACGCACTGCAAATATGGTTTGTAACTTGCCTTTGCAACCACATGTCATAAAGGCTAATTCTATCTCAGAGATCCAATCCATTACTCTGACGGGATCTTCCTTTCCAGTGAAAGTTGATGGCTTGAAAATCATAAAATCGTTGTACTTGCATCCATTTCTATTGACTCCTTCCTCTTGATTACTTCTCCTAACCACAAGTGGTTCAGTTTGACCAACGTATCTACTGTAATTTCCCTCCTCTGACTAACTGTCATTTAATTTCGGTTGTTCAACAGGTATTGAAGGTTCACTCCTGTTTTTCAGCAACAATTGTCTCATTTCCTCCCTTTGTTCAGACATCATTGTCTGAATCATGGCTTGTAATCCAGACATTGTGATTGGTTGTGGTGCAGCTTCTGCTATAGGCACCTGTTCCATCACTTGGGGTTGAGGTTTCTAGTTTCTGTTTGCATTTCCAGCTCCACTTCGGGTTCTTGTCACTATAATCTAAACACCAAATAAGGAAAATTGAGATCTTTATCACTTCGAAATGTTACATGCTAGTTCTAATATCATAGTCGTACGCTTATAATCCTGAACGCAAAAGGTTTCCAGATCCGGTTAGAAACAGACCATAGATCCGAACAAAAAAGGCATATATGGCAAACATATAACATTTAGCACATAAAAGAATTTTAGTCATCTTTCCTAAAATATACTAGTGCTTGTGTCTAAAATATGGTAGACACTTATCTCACGATCATCACTTAGCATTCTAAGTTTAAGTTTAGAAATCCTACAAATTCGTAGCTCACTTAAACTAATGCTCTGATACCAACTGTGACATCCCCAAATTTCTCGGCCAGAAAAGACCGATTTAGTTTATGATTTTAAAGTAAAATCAGAGTACTCTTCCAAAAGATGTTGTGGAATTTGTTCCCAAAATAAAATATAATAAAAATTTATCAAAGCATTTCTTAAAGAAATATATTTTCATTATATAACAAAACCATGGGATGTCATGTTCCGATACAGACCAAAAGCATAAACAATATAGTATAGACCTTACAACATATATTTACATCTAAAGGCCTATAATCCAAAAATCACTCTTCATCATCCAACTATGCTCTAGGTCCACTACCTGTAATATAAAAAGTTGAGTGGGTCAGGCTTGGGAGCCTGGTGAGCATATAGGGTTTTCAACTAACAAATAATAAATTTATTAATTTCATCATCCAACAATAAATTTATTAATTTCATCAACTAACAATAACCTTGATTACCCATTCCCGTTATCATCACTTGACATCCCTAAACACCTATCATAAGGGACCTAGCCTAAGGATCATCATTGGGATGGACACTACTGCAAAGCGGATTCCTTAGCCATACATGTCCTTAATGGAACCATGAGGGGGATGGAGTACACCAGTGAACACATTGTTCAAAAACACCTACATGTTGCGAGCTTGCCAGCGTTCCACTGGACTGTCTAGAAAGGTCAGTGGTTGTCATCTATACTTCGCTAGATGACTAGATCAACAACAACATCATCGGGGCCTCTCATCATTTTAACACACACCAACTATTTCATCTACCCATGTTGTATCCAACATATTTGTAGATAAAAATACATATGCTGTCTAAATCATTTTAAAACATGTATAAAACATTCATTCAACACCAATCTCAAATAAACAAACAATAAATGTACACATAGCATGTATTTTATAGAAAATACTTCATATCTATATGTAAGATGAAAGTGACTACACACTCACATGTTTTAACGATAATTGGGCAGCACCTCGTCTCTTAAAATAATCTTTTCTGATGAAACTGGGATGTTTTCTAAAAAATTGGGCTTCATGCGGACAGAGTTTCGTCTCGAAAAACTATTTTCTCGGGATCTTCGGGCTCTGCAGGACTTGTTAACGATGCTAGGATGATATAGTATGCTTGGGGGTATTTAGTGTAGCTTGAAAGAGATGAGAAGGTGAAATAAGTAAAATTTTGTAACAAAAAATTGGCTGGCTTCAGTTCTTATTTATAGGAGACCGAAGCTCCTCATTACGCTGGGCGTAATTCTAGGTACGTGTGGCGTACTGCCCCGCACATCTCTTTGTTAGGCGTAACTTCATACGTTGGGCGTATGAAGTGGATCAGTTTGGATGCGTCAATGCTACGAAACGTGTCTCTCATGCGAAGGAGTAGGGGGTGATTGACTCCGAATTACCTACACGAGTACGCTGGGTGTACTCCCTCGGACCAGCCTCGAAGTTTGTGCCCTAAACTTCAAAAATTCGTAACTTTCGCATATTAACTTAGTTTTTGATGTTCTTTATATCCACACGTATGTGAAATTATGCTCTACAAGTTTCATTTAGACTCTGTCGGCTAATTTTGATTTTATTTTTAAACTTATATTTTTAACAGCCCAGGACATGAATAGTCCGTTAAAAATTCATAACTTCTTCATCCGTTGTTCATTTTCATCTGTCTTCTTATCGTTAAACTACAATCGACAAGATCTTTGATTCTCGTTTAGGTTGTTTCGTCTAAAAATCACTCGATCTAAAATTCGAGTTTCGGGCTGCATACTGCTATGGTAAATCCGAGAAAATTCATAACTTCCTCATACGACGTCCGATTTGGACATTCTTTTTATGCATGGTCTTGGTTTAACGTATACTACGACTTTCATTTAGATCGCTAAGGCTAAAAATAATTTATTGTAAATTCACTTTTTACATCATGCAGTGTCGTGCCGGTTCTGTCGTGAAACTTCGACATGTCATAACTTCTTCGTTATAACTCGAATTTCGGTATTGTTTATATCTCCGGAATCCTTATTTCAACCGCTACAACTTCCTTCATAGATATTGGGTTTATCTAATATTTTTTTCAACGATTATTTTTATCCTTAACTTATTAAATCATAATAATTAAATATAAGCACATAATATTCAAATTTATTACTTCAAAATAAGTTACAAAGGTTGACCTAGACTATTACATCATTATTAATGCCTAGCCTAGAAACACGGGCGTTACATAAAATACTCAAGGATTATAAGTAATGTTCCAATGAATTTATGAATTTTCATATTTGATTGTAGGCTAAACGTTCACGAGAATGAGTTTTTTTTTTTTATCTTATGGGAGAGTAGCATAGGCTCATCATCCATGATTAAATTATCTTCGACATGTAATAGTCTCAACCATCAGGCATATTGGGATTTAATGGTTTCTAATCCCTTGTCTTATTTTGGAAACGATAGTTCATCATAACAAGTCTCAGAATAAACCTTCATATTGTCCTTGCTGTTTTGGTACATATTACGTATGTCACCACTAATTGCATAAGCAACCGAATTTCTTCCTTTTGACACTTCTATTCATGATAGTCAATATGAGAGCATTTAAAGTTGAATTTTCTATGATTTTCCATGTTAGTCCTAAATGGTCTCAACATGCCATGAAACTCTTTTAAGATCATTTCCAAGTTATTCATATAAAAAATTAGAGTGAATTGATTATATGTACATCATAACTAGTTGATAACCATAGTCAATTGCTAAATATATTCTATCTTACTTCAATATGTTTATTTAATAACTGTTCTTAAGAAATTTTCAATGCAGTGGTTAGTGGAGTCTTAGGTAGAGCTTTATCTAAGACATGATCTTCCTATTTGTAAATGAGAACTATTCTAAAATTACGAATTTGGATTAGATTGATCATCCTTCTAGCTAATCTTTTGAGAGGTCTTATAGTAGTAGATTTTATTGGATTGTATTAGAGACATCATACAATATTAATTATGTTGTTGTTTGTTGTATCAATCCTTTAAATAACCTTTTCAACCCTACTTATTTTTTACTAAGGCTAGGATCCATATTTGGCTTTGCGATATGTAGAGGGATGTTGTCAACACAACATAACGTTATTTAGGTAGGCAATGCACTTTGGCAGTTTCAATCTCTATGAATATCCTAGATCATTTGAAATTCATTAAAACTATTTAATGGCATGTTAATCTCATATTTGCACATCCTTTGTTGGTGCTTGGGATACCGAGGTCTCATAAATAAGATGGTGAACCAATCATGCAAAAATGCGTGATCTCTTGATTATGTTATGTTTCTCTAATTGATGTACCGGTTAACCATACATGCTCTGCCAACAAACTGCAACCACCCATGCCACATCATCTTCTTCTTAGGTCTCAAATTTATGTGTTAGTTAACAACACACACTCCATAAATAGGCAACAAGGAATAATGTGTGTTTTTCATGGATTAGCAACAATTCACATTTCGTAATATAACTAAGACAAGTATTTAGTTTTATTACTCTATACATTATACTATTAACGAGACATTGTCCTACCAACCCCTTTCAATGATAATTAAGCATGAAAAGAAGCAATTAGTGAAACAAAAACCCATTCAAGTATCATTTTATAGGCCGTTTCTTTATACATCTTTTATAGAATGGTCTCATGAATGAGGCCTACTCTTGATTTGACTAACGATCTATTTAATCTTTTATTTTTGCATATACTATATATAAACTATTATAATTAAATGTAAGGTGTATTTTGTACAATTTAAAAATACATGATTTAAAACATATTATCTTTATTTAAATTTTAATTAATTAATTTTAAATCAAATATCTATAATTTCAAATTACTTAGACATATTTATCCTCATAGTTTAATTATTCAGGTTTAACATATTAAAACAATATTTAAAATCTAGAGATAAATCGTAAATTTTGAAACTATAGGCAAAAATCCAAAATCACCTAAATCAGCCAAGGGCGTGTCACATCCTACAATTAACAAGCTTCTTGCGATTTTCTGAAAATTTTTAAGTAGTGCTTATAACTAAAACCTAATGCCTCTGATACCATTGTTGGGTGTTTTATGTATCTATACAAGGATTTTAGGCAACATAAGCAATTAATAATAACCTAAAGTATATATGCACCCAAGATCTAGGTTTTACTATTATAACTACCTACTTTCAAAACTACAAGATTAATGCTAATAGAAGGATTAAATTATAAACCTTTAATAAAATCAAATTTGTTTCTCGACCACTTGTAGATCTCAAATTCATTTAAATATTTTTGAAGGACTAGCACCTAAAGTAGAATGCCTCTAATGTGTCACACTTAAAAGTCTAAACACTAGAAATAGAGGAGAGTAAGAGAGAGAAAGAGAGAGAGAGAGAGAGAGAGAGAGAGAGAGATAGAGAGAGAGAGAGAGAGAGACGAGAATTCACTTGCAAATTCGAAATATTATAATGCAATGAGAAAGGAAAGCAAATTATAAATGCTCAAAGGGTGTATCTATGGTTGAGAAGACTTGCAGAGAAAACAAATTTGAATTAATTAAATAATAAAATTTAATCCAAATTCAAATATATGCCTTATCAACAGTTCTGGATGATTTCTAGAAGATCTCTAATCTTTCTCAAAATCCTCCACCCTATAACGCGCTTCATAATATTCCAGTTACTCAAATATTGAACAATTAATATTCAATCCATGTACCTTTAAATAATTTCCTTATTAATTCCAATTAATTCCAAGTTAATTAAAATTTATTTTAAATTAATTTTTGCAAGTTTTTAATTGATTTATCAAGCTATGATAAATTAATAAACTATTTATTGCACGATTCCAAGTTAATTAAATTTTATTCTAAATTAATTTTTACAAATTTCTAATTGATTAATCAAACTATGATAAATTAATAAACTATTTATTGCACTATCTTAAATACTCTTATAGATATTTTAGCTCTTAAGGAAAACCCTAAAAGGACATTGTTATTATTCCCAAAGTTATACAATTAGTTAAGACATTAGACACCCATTTCCAACAAGATAAAGACAAGGCAACAATTGCGTCCATCGAGAAGCCTCTTATCAACTCAAAAAAAATGAGTTAATGAGATTTTGAAACAAATTACATAGATGAAACCTTATTTCGAAACCCTCAAGTCGTATCTTTATTTAAACAACCCCAACAACTAGAACAAAAGATTTCGGAAGAATTGCAATAAATCCAAAAGATGATTGATTAGAAATTAATAGCTATGCAACCACTTTCAAAATCTGAAAGAAGTTTTTGTAGAAAGACAACAGATCTGTTGCAAGGCCCCCAACCCATGTAACAAAGGGGAGCATATGGTTCATATTCAAAATCTACTCATACTGGAAATGTAACTCCTTCGAGTCCACTGACAACTTCATTTTATTTACTTCTTTTTATAGTTTTTTAGCACATTTCATTCGCCTTTTAATTAATTTCCATGCATATTTTCCTTTTTGTTATTTTTATGACCATTTCGGGTACTTTCTAGTTTCTTGAGCATTATTGCAGATTTTAAGGAAACTAGAGGAGCGGGAGTGTGCGGGATCTTTTGGAAGGCAATTGGACTTGAAGAGCAGTGGGGGTTTCGTGCTTGATAGCTTTGGAGGTGATTCAGGGAGTAGGCTTGTCGATTGCTTGAAGGCGCAGAAGTGTTGAACTTTAAATTTGAAAGGGCGCGGGAGAATTCTTGAGTGTGCAAGATCGATGTTTAGGAGTTTGCGGAAGTTTTGAGTGATGTGGAGAAACAAATTGGGCTCAAATTGAAGAAATATTAAAGAAAAATAGGCTAGAAGCTGATTAGACTCGAACCGGGCTGATGGACTAGCTGTTGGGGCCCAAGACATGAAGGAACCCAAAAACCTGTCAAAGTCACACAGCCCGTGTAAGATTCCCCGCGGCCCGCGTAGATTTCTGACAAGGGCAAATTCAGGATTTTATCTAGAGCTCTATATTGGGAAGGTTGGTGTGTCTCTTTAGCCTAATCTTGAAGGTCCGAGTTTGACTGGTTCTCTCTGGAGTTGGGAGTGCTTTTGAAGGCCAAGAACACCTCAAGAACATCTTGATTTCACCTCTTGATTATTGTAAAATGTTTGGTACAATCTCATCTAACTTTTCTTCTTTGAGTTTAGTCATGCTTGGCTAAACAAATCTTGGTTGATTTCTTGTTGAATCCTTTGAAATTTTGTTGAATGTTGAGGAATCCATGAACTTTTTCTTAAGTATTCATTGAAATGTTTTGTGTTTTATCATATTATCACTACTAGTATGTTTTTATTCATGAGTTGAAATGTGTTTCTGGTGATTAGTTGGCTAATTTCTTGATTAAGTAAAGGATCATCAAATTAGCAAGCAACAAATGATTTTTGTGTTGTTTTTTCCTCACACAATCTTAAAAATATCTCCTCCAACATGGTGGTGAAAGCATTTGACCCCTCTTGGATTTGGTGACTTTTTGGTTCTTAATGCTAGTTGACTTTCACTAATTACATGCTTAATGGAAATTGTGACATTGACTAAGGAAATTGCTAAGAGCTTCTCTAACTATTTTAACAACTGAGAAAAGTCTAAGTAATCTCAAGCTTCTTGGATTATTATAGCCAAATTGAGGATTTAAATCAAAGTATTGCACCATTGGATTCTAATGGTATGTTCATTAAAAGTCAAAGTAAGGAAACTTTAAATCAACCATCTCTCCCTTATTGATTTTACATCAAATCCTTATTTTTGTTGAAATTGTCTATTTAATTCATAGTTAATTCTAGTTTGTTTCAAGTATTTCAATACACCAAATTCCTCCATTTTATTTTTATTGTTATTTTACAAGTATCATTACAAAGAGATTTTTCATAGAGTTATAAATTGAACCAATCTCCGTGTATTCGATCCCTTTACCGCTATACACTATTTTAGTGTGTAATATTTAGGGTTATTATTTGTGTTGGCCTCGACAACCACCAAATTTTTGGCGCCGTTGCCGGGGATTGGTTTTGATTTAATCAGTTTGTTTCTCTATGCCTAGATCTCATTGTGCAGGTACTCTAGTTTAAAATAAAAAAAATTGAAAAAAAAATATTATTGTTCAGAAATGAACACTCCTTGCATTGAAGATAAACTTTCTGAGCTAGCTTAGTTAGTTATGATGATTGAAAGTGACCAAAGTGTGCAACCCTTGCCTCTTCTTTGCGATAATTACGCCCAAAATGGACATCTTTCTGATATGTGTCCATATTTACAAGGAGAATGGGAAGAAGTGCTAGAAAAGGGAAGCTACTACTAGTCAAACCAATGGCCTTATGATCAATGGTGGGACAAAAACCAAGCTTGGGGATACAATCAATACCAAAGCCCATACCAAGCTTGGAGAAATGACCAATACCAACCAACTCCACAATTCCAACATCCATATCCTCCACCTCCTCAACAACTTGAAACGCCAAGCATGTCCTTAGCGGAGATTGTGAAAAGCATTTCCATATCTACCCAAACGTTCCAAGAAACAACCCAAGTTAGCCTCAAAAGCTTAGAGAAAAAAAATAACACAACTTTCTTAAACAATAAGTATAATGGAAGCTCAAGACAAACTACCATCGGAAGAGAGCCCATGTCATAGCACATGTGCCATTCCTTTGAAAGATGAGAAAATTTTTGATGGCCCAAGAGTGTTATGTGAAGAAGAGGAAGAAGGAGCCTATGTGGAAGAGGCTATCAAGGAGGAAGAGGAAATTGAGAAAGATGTTAATGAAACTATAGAGGACATGTTGGGGGTTAACAAAAGAGAGGTTGAGCCACCCACTACCATTGAGAAACTAACTCTAGTGGTAGACGAACCACAAGAGCTGAAAGCCATAAATCTATCGGACCTTTTAATTGATACATATTCTGAGAAGCAAAACACCCAACCAGTCTCCAACTCGACCACCATGTCAACGAGGGAAGAGTTGGTCACCTTACTAAAAAAGTACAAGGAAGAATATGGTTGGATGATTGCTATTATCAAAGATCTAAGTTCGGTACGGTTCTCCCGTAAAAAGAAAGTCAAATACAAGAAAAGAGTCCCAATGGAGGTTTGAAAATTAAAAAATGTTGACACGGGGAAAGTTTTCAAGGTTAATGGACATCGTTTGAAGTCATTCTATGAAGGTTTTGATACAAATGTCCAAGATGTCGTCCATTTGGATGCACCAAAGTGTTAAAGTGAAGTTTAGAGGCGTCTCGCCAAAGACGTTAAAGAAGGACATTTTTGGAAAGCATTGTGCTTTAGTCTTTTATAAACCGAATAAAATTTTGGATTTTTTTTTGTTTTGAAAATGTTCATTTTTGAAAAATTTCAAGCTTTATTCTCACCTTTGGTCCAAACCTTTTATTGTGTTTTTGAAACCAAGACTTCGCGAGAATCATTTAGGCCAAAAATCAAGTTTTTTGAAAAATTTCAAATTTTAAGGTGCAGGAAGTCACACGGCCCACGGGAAAATCCACGCGGCCCGCGTACGGTCATATGTGGATTATGTGAAGTCCATTCCTTGCCCACGTAAAACAATCACCTCTAGCCCTATTCCACACAGGCGGCTAACATGCGGGTTCCACGCGGTCCGCGCTCCACACAAAAACTCGATTTCCCCGAGATCTACCGGTCGGAATCCCGTGAGACCACCACCATTATTCACCATTTTTCCTCCTCTACAAACCCTTATGCTCTACCCAACCCTCCGATTTACGTCATTTCCACCCTTTCCTTAAGCATTGAGGACAATGCTTGTTCTTAAGCTTGGGGTGGGGAATTCCCCTTACTTTTTAATTTTTCATGCATTTTTCTTTAGTTAGGTTGCATAACATATTAGTTTAAGTTAATTTGCATTCATTTTTTATTTTATAAAATTTCAAAAAGATTTTATTTTCTTCTTTTCCACTTTTTATTTTTGCATAACATTGAGCTTAAGGCATTAACATTCTTGAATTTTTGTTGTCTGTTTATTCTCACCTTTCTTGGATGCCATGGAACAGGTTCACAGATATTGTATCATTATTGGTCTAGGATCTTGTTTCTACCTCACCCATCGAACCGGGACCACTAGCTGCAGTTTGGAATTTCATACTTGGGATCAGATGCTGATAGCTTAAAGGGGTAAGTGATCATGGCCAGGTAGTTTCATGAAGAATTATGCATACAATACTAACAACTATAGGATATACTATAGCAATGGATGTTCTTAGCCTTGTGGTCACTACTGCTGAGAGGATCACACTTGATCATGTTTGAACTGTTAGGATGAAGCATTGGTGCTTGTCCTCGAGTAGAATCCATATCCGGTCTCTTTACATCACCATATCTTTTTGCGATTTTCTTAGAATTGTAGAGAGTCTTTTAGTCCACATTTGGGCATTTTCATTATCTTTGAAAAACCACGAGTTTTAAAAGGAACTTATATTATATCTTTATGCTCCACACATGGTCATTTTCACAGTTAGGCCATTCGGATTATATCATTACCCTTTCGGTTCCACTTACACACTTTTGGGAACCAAATTTTGAGTCAAAGGGTTTTCTTGTTAAAATTTTCGATTGTTAATACATTACCTTCAAGTATCAAAAAGAAGCATGCAAATTTTCAGTTGCAACTATCTTAGATAGGTGGCCGGTTCAATTATTGAACAAATTTCCCAACATCTTGGTCGCCCAACATTTGATATTCATTTGTACAATTCTGTTTTATTGTATATAGATCGAGTTGTTTTTTTCTCGCAAATTGATGATGTTAGGGAGACTGTCGAGTCAGATACTACGGGAGGTTTGGGCCAACACTAAGTGAATCAATTCCTACAAGAGTGCCCGAGCGATTAAACCTAGTTACACATGAGAGAAACCGGCAGACATGAGATCAGAGTGTGCACTTAAAGAAGAGCTCCACCCGAGCCCATCCAGTTGTTTTCTCCTTACTACAGATGTTCTTCATTGTATGCATGTTCCATTGAGGCTGCGACTGCTCATCCCTTCTTACTCACCTAAAGGAGTTGTCCTGGTTGTGGTTTATGGTTCCATTGTCATCGGATGAAAAGGTTGTGAGATAGCAGCGATATCAATTCTGACCATGCTGACTAACGTCGAACAGGTTCCACGGTTCTATCCATTCTTTTTATTTTCCTTAGGATAGTTCATCTCGAGTTCATTTTAGTCTTGTCATACTTGAGGACAACTAAGGTTTAAGATTGGGGTGATTTGATAGCTTCATTTTATTTACTTCTTTTTATAGTTTTTTTAGCACATTTCATTCGCATTTTAGTTAATTTCCATGCATATTTTCCTTTTGGTTATTTTTATGACCATTTCGGGTACTTTCTAGTTTCTTGAGCATTATTGCAGATTTTAAGGAAACTAGAGGAGCGGGAGTGTGCGGGATCTTTTGGAAGGCAATTGGACTTGAAGAGCAGTGGGGGTTTCTTGCTTGATAGCTTTGGAGGTGATTTAGCGAGTAGGCTTGTCGGTTGCTTGAAAGCGCAGAAGTGTTGAACTTTAAATTTGAAAGGGCGCGGGAGAATTCTTGAGTGTGCAAGATCGATGTTTAGGAGTTTGCGGAAGTTTTGAGTGATGTGGAGAAACAAATTGGGCTCAAATTGAAGAAATATTAAAGAAAAATAGGCTAGAAGCTGATTAGACTCGAACCGGGCTGATGGACTAGCTGTTGGGGCCCAAGACATGAAGGAACCCAAAAACCTATCAAAGGCACGCGGCCCGCGTAAGATTCCCCGCGGCTCACGTAGATTCCTGACAAGGGCAAATTCGGGATTTTGTCTAGAGCTCTGTATTGGGAAGGTTGGGGTGCCTCTTTAGCCTAATCTTGAAGGTCCGAGTTTGACTGGTTCTCTCTAGAGTTGGGAGTGCTTTTGAAGGCCAAGAACACCTCAAGAACATCTTGATTTCACCTCTTGATTATTGTAAAATGTTTGGTACAATCTCATCTAACTTTTCTTCTTTGAGTTTAGTCATGCTTGGCTAAACAAATCTTGGTTGATTTCTTGTTGAATCCTTTGAAATTTTGTTGAATGTTGAGGAATCCATGAACTTTTTCTTAAGTATTCATTGAAATGTTTTGTGTTTTATAATATTATCACTACTAGTATGTTTTTATTCATGAGTTGAAATGTGTTTCTGGTGATTAGTTGGCTAATTTCTTGATTAAGTAAAGGATCATCAAATTAGCAAGCAACAAATGATTTTTGTGTTGTTTTTTCCTCACACAATCTTAAAAATATCTCCTCCAACATGGTGGTGAAAGCATTTGACCCCTCTTGGATTTGGTGACTTTTTGGTTCTTAATGCTAGTTGACTTTCACTAATTACATGCTTAATGGAAATTGTGACATTGACTAAGGAAATTGCTAAGAGCTTCTCTAACTATTTTAACAACTGAGAAAAGTCTAAGTAATCTCAAGCTTCTTGGATTATTATAGACAAATTGAGGATTTAAATTAAAGTATTGCACCATTGGATTCTAATGATATGTTCATCAAAAGTCAAAGTGAGGAAACTTTAAGTCAACCATCTCTCCCTTATTGATTTTACATCAAATCCTTATTTTTGTTGAAATTGTCTATTTAATTCATAGTTAATTCTAGTTTGTTTCAAGTATTTCAATACACCAAATTCCCCCATTTTATTATTATTGTTATTTTACAAGTATCTTTACAAAGAGATTTTTCATAGAGTTATAAATTAAACCAATCTCCGTGGATTCGATCCCTTTACTGCTATACAGTATTTTAGTGTGTAATATTTAGGGTTATTATTTGTGTTGGCCTCGACAACCACCATCCACCTTGATGTGTTTAATTTAATCCAATATTAAAATTATAGATTGAATTCACTAACATTAGGGACTATTACATAACTTGGCAAGTATACACAATCATATGATAAAATAGATTTGGTAAGGCCGGGTTGTCGAACTTTAAGGGAACAAGAATGAATTAATATTAGAACATTTGATTATTAGTTAAACTAAACACATAGAACATAAGTATGGGGTATTTTATACAAATGCATAACCTAAGTAATGGAAAACAAACACAGATTAAAACTACGAAAAACTGATTGGAAATATATCATATAAGGTGCCTTTACTTAGACATGATAATATCCTTTAGTTATGATTCATTACTATTACTTGTTATTTACCTATATCTCAGTTGATTAGTTCACTTGGCACGTCCAATAATAATATGCTAATTATAAGGAAAAATAATCACAATGGTCATGTAAATTAGCCACCCCAATCATTAGTATTTAGTTTGTAATGTGTGAAATTTGATATTTATTGTTCTCAAATAGTCATGAAAGTCAATTAATGCGCTAAATGGTCATCAAATGCAATTAACACACATTAAAGTTCATTACTTTGTCTGCCTAATCCTAGGATTTGGTTCATCATTAGTCATAACTATTTTCATGGTCATAAAAGAGCTATAACTCAATCAAACATAGTTAGATTCATTTTCTAAACATCATAAACTTAGTATTAGGCAATAAAGTTACAATCTTTAACACATATGGATCATCGATCAAACAAACACAACAAATTAAATAACTTGTAACATTGTAAATATCAATCATACCAAAATATCAAATGTTCATTAACATCTAAGCATAAATAAAAATGGTATTAAGCCCCAAATTAGAAAGTAAAAACATAAGGAAATATACATAAAATGCCAAATATGATCAATAAGACAAACCAAACATATATCAAATGTGTCTACTCTCGATAGTTTATATCTCTTCTTCTGGCCACCCTACAAACTCTCAAAACCACAACATTGAGATTTTTTGATGTCCAATATATGAAATATGATCTAAACGCTACTTAGGTTAAAGATATATGTCTATTTCTCGCATAAAATTTATGTGAAATTATAGCGATATCATACCTCCTTAAGACAAAGTTCCTCTAAAACCAACATCCATTCATACTTCAACTCCAAATCCTTTTTTCAAATCACCCACTTCCTCCACTATGAAATCCAAAAAATGCTCGAATCACTTGAGAGGTTTCATCGGTAAAAACTGATCCTGACATGTTAAAGACGATCAGAAGTGAAGAAAAAAAAGTAAAAGCCATAGAGAAAAGAGATGAAACACTTAAACTCCTAATATGTTTCATTATTGCCTTGTTCTTATAATGTTTTGAATTTTGGTCCTTAGGCAGTACATAGGACGTACCACTTGGTAAGATTAGCGTACAAGCTTTCAAGCGAGTACGCGAGGTGTACCACTTGGTACTCTTAGCGTACTCATGCGAAGGTGGGATGTGACTACGGACACATACATTGGGTATAATTTTAGGTACGCGCGACGTGCGTGAGTAATGTTGCAATCCTAATTTAGGGTGTTGTGCACTATATAAACACCTTAAGACCCTAGGGTTGGCCTCTTCACCAGCCCCCAAACCTCGTAAAACCCTAATTCGTCGCCTTCTTGGTGGTGTTCTTTAGCTCTTGAGTGAATGTTAGTTGTTATTTTGTCTTTTTTGAAGGAAGGTTTGAAGATTGAAGGTGCTTAGCGTGGAAGGAATGTGATAGATCCAGAATCATTCCACTTGTTGTGGTCTCTTTGAGTTATCCAGTTCATACCTTAGCTTGTAGATGGTTAGATCTCTGCATAGTTTGTTTTGTTATGCTTTTGGCTCCTTTTTAGGTTGGAAGAAGAGCTGAGTGGTTTTATGGGATTGTTCATTTGGATATGAGGCTAATACGGTATCCTTTAGCATAAAGGTGAAAACTTTATGAGATTCATGTTTACATGCATGCATTAAGACCCTTATTAAGTCCATTTTAAGCTTAAGAGCTTCATTTTACCATACATGAATGTAAATTTAGCAACTTTATGTAATTTTCCAGCTTAAAGGAGTTAGATCTATGTTCTTGAGCTTTTTCTTAAGGGGTTAAGTGTTAAAATCGAGTTTTGGCTGAATAGGGGTAGTACGCTGGGTGTACAAGCAGGTACGCTTAGCTTACAAGCCTTCAAATGAGTATCCTGCACGTACGTGCTGAGTACACCCCGCGTACTTAGTCTGCGGCCTCGCACATGTGTGCTTCTGGTTTGGCATATCTGTTAAGCTTTGTTGCTTTGGGCATTGTTGCGCCGCCTAAATATAAGTATTTTGGACTAGCAAAAATTATTTCACCTTAGGGTAAGGCCTATGTAGAGATTTAGGCTTAATTTGGAAAATTAAGCCATATGTGGGCCGTGGATGGATAATTGGTTTTTGGGCCTTTTAGATTGAGAGTCTGGACTTTAGTCTTGGACGAAACTAGGTAAGGGGTGAAATGGTCTTTTTACCCTAGGTATAGGTTGAGGAATATATTTTGAATTCAAATGTTAATTAGGTGTTATTTGATATCGATAGCTCGGGAATTCTTCGGACCAACTGCCAAGGATCATCATTGGGTTTCAGCAGTGCAAGGTGAGTTTCCTCACTATGTTTAGCAGGTCGAAGACACCAATTCTGACCCATGATTATGCTATGTTAGTATGCTAGTTGTATGCACAACTCTTGCATGTGTTACGTACTTATATGGTTACCGGATGGGGCCCGATGACTATGTATCTTTGTGATTATTACATGTGTATGTGTTTATTTGTTATATGTATTATGTATCCTGGGCGCGGCCCAAACTGTATACCGAGTGGCGCTCGATGTCGGGTGAGGCCAGATGGCAGGTGGGGCCCATTATATGTTTATTATGTATGGTGTGTGGTATTTTGGGGAACTCACTAAGCTTTGTGGTTACGGTTTTCAGTTTATGTTTCAGGAACTTCTTGTTCCAGAGTGAAGATTTCAGGATGACTGCATTATAAACACCATGTAGTTCCACTTTTGTGATTTACTTTGATTGATATGATTTGTGATTCACTTATTTTCACTTGGATTGTATTGATAACGTTTTTGGAATACTGTTTTGTTTAAATAAAAATGACATTTTTGGGTCATATTTTTGGGACGTTACAAGTTTGTATCAGAGCCTTAGTTTGAGGGATTTGAACATACTCCCGGGTGTGTCTGAACTCAAACTCAGGATTTGGTAAGTTTTTTTTTTCTTTCAAAAACAAATATAGTTTTAAGAAAAGACTTTTCCTAAGATAAGAAAGGGTGTGGTGCATCCAATCTGCTGAGCTCAAGTAAGTTTTCCCGAAATACCCATACATGTTATCTGATGTGCATTGATTTGTGAAGCGCATGCAAGTTAGTGCTAAGGATCTGCTCGCTTTTTGCATAATAGGATGCTAGGAGAGATGCCTTTGTATGCCTATTGTATGAGCTTGCAGACTTTCATGGTATGTTGACCAGTCAGTGATAGTATTGACTGATTAGGTGATGCTTGTTTCTGATTACTTAATGCTTGAATGCTACTTACTTTGTGCTTTATAGGAGTTCTAACTAGCTTTAGCTAACTAGTAAGCGAATATGCTAAGTTACATATTATTAGAATAAATAATTTGAGAAGGTTAGGTTTTAACTCTATTGCGCAACTCATGTCTGAGTCCAACCGTTGTAGTGTGAGACCTCTCATTCGAAGAGTTATCTGGTTTTAGTAATATGTAATTGTATTTGTGAACTGGTTAGAGGAAGTTAGCAGGAGTTGCTTCTGCAGCTGATGGTGGAGAGTGGTGTGGAGTTTTTCCTAGGAAAACCTAGGATGAGATCTAGTGTTGGGAGCCTTATCTAAGGGGGATAATTGTATAGATATAGAGTGGCTTGGTTGATTCAAGGAAATCCTTGAGGAAAGTATGGATAGATGTGGAAGGTAGTATGTGCATGTACTATTGGAAGTAGAGGATCCGTACCCGATTCAAGGAGGGTTGGAATGAAACCAGGGAGCTTGTGGAGTTGTAATTCCCCAATATATGTATATTTAGATGTGTATTCTGATGGTTTATATGGTCTATTTTTTTTGTGACATTGTGATGCAGACTTGTTGGTAGTTCTGGTGTTGGAGAGTGCTCGGGCTCAGGATCTGGAGCAGGGCAGCTAGATGACTAGGCGATGTAGTTCATCTCGTTTGAGATTATGAACAATATCCTTGAGCAAACTTCTATGATATTTAGCACGGTCAAGGATGATATATTTCATATTCTAGATGAGCGGTTGAGCGCCTTTCGTGCAAAGATGGTGGCCCTGGTGGGGACACGATTTGTGACCTTTAGGGAGTTCGGGGCATGTGAAGCTTTCGATTATCACGGGGCAAAGGACCCAATAACGAGCATGAAGTTGTTAGCGGATGTTACTAACACCTTTCGCAGGAGTCATTGTCCCCAGGGGGAGAAGGTTAGATTAGCCTCTTACCTTTTGAAGGTTAGAATACGAGACTGGTGGGAGGAGGTAAGACATGCAGTGGGTGATGATGTTGTTGATGATATGTCTGATGGGTTTTATACAAACAATCCTATGTGTGCATACAACCCTAGAGTTGGATCTATGTAATCACTATTAGTTATACAACATTATGAAGACATTCAGAAACCTAGTATGCTTTTAGCAATTTCGAAAATCACAAAGAAGGATGAAATACATACCTTTTGTTGTTATATAGTAATAACAACTTAAAGCTTGAATCTTCTTGTCTTTGAAAGCAAGTACCACAAGTGTAGTACCTTTAATGGCGCACAAAAACCAAGAGAAAATGGAGAAGCAAGAGAGAAAGATGAGAGGTATGAAATTCAGCTCTAGGAACCCTAGATCAAGGCATGGACTAATTTCATATGCCAAGGAATGATTATATAGGTGTAGGGATTATGGTTTTAGTCCTTATCCTTATCAGGTTGCTTGCCCACCAAGCAACCCAAAGGAGAACCTAGAAACCTTATCATGGACGAATTCTAACGCCTTATCCCCTTGAATTCATCCAACCTATCCTCTAGGGAATCCATTGCCCTACTTTGCAACTATCACATAATTACAGTTCAGCCCCTCTAGTTTAGTTAACTTATTTTAATCACAAAATTAATTCTTAATTAATTATTGACCAATGTTAACTAAATTAATATGATTTCTCCATTAATATATTATTCATATAATATATTAATAAACCATAACAACCTATCTCTCTATTATTTCTCCAGTAAAGTCGCTTTGGTGAAGGCAACCCAAAAGGACCATGCACAACCGAGTCAAGTACTTACCAAATATGGTTACGGGCTTAGACACTAATCCAACAGTCTCCCACTTGGATAAGTCTAGTAACCATAAACACAAGTACAACCCGATTAGCAATCATTAATCTCAAAGACGTTGTCAAACTCTGATCTTATCAGTAACCTGTCCTTTAGATAAGGGATCATATATTCCTCCATTCTAGATATCGTATAGACGTGAGACATGGATTGAAATCATTCTCTTAGTATATGTGTTGTTTCCCGATTTCTGATTTACGATTGACTAATTGAACAAATCAAATTAGCCCTAGCTCGGCCGAGCATTTACGTTTGTCATCACTAAATCATCGAGGGGCCCACAAATATCGCTTTTTTGCCACTTGGCTCAAAGGAACGGATAAACTTCGGCTCAATGCTTGCTTGCACTCACTCACCAAATCACATGTTTTATAACACCAAGTTACTAGTGCGTTGAGATATTTTCAATGTGTAACCAATTCGCAAGATACAACTCACACATCTAGATTTCAAGAATACAGGATATTATTGTCTCACCAATCGCTCGTGATAAAATCCATGAAGCGATCCAAGTGAGCGTGGGTTTAATATAATGCTCAAAATCATATTCATAAGCACTCATGAACATTGCAGCAAACCTTTTCTATGTCTAATACACTTTAGACAATCTACAAACCAATTCATGACAGTCTTCATTCATACCTACTTCCAACATATGAACGACAGTGGACCATTCGAATAATTTGATTATTCTGAAATAATTAATTATTTAGGAAGTCAAAACATGCAAAGTGAAACACAAGAATAATACTAATCCTATATGGTCCCAAACCTTTGAGTATAAATAAAACACCTTTTATTTATCACCATATCGATTACTCATTATTTGTTGTTTCGGTTAATTAACTTATTACTTGAATTATTACTACAATTGTCCCATGCTCTTAGCATGCACACAATGTTTACTTATGGTCCTTAGTTTGTGAAATAGATCAAATAAACACATTTCTAGTCATACTCATTTCACAACTCCCAATCCTTATCACAAGTGTAAGAATATCAAATTCTTGCCACTTATAGAATATGTTATATTCTGATATAGGCATATTTATTTATAAAACTCATGCATTATCTTAATACTTTATGTTTTTTTTGTCTCATTTAATGAACAAAAGGTGCTTAATTAGTTTATAATTTCATTTTTCAGCAACAATGACATGCTCGGATGGAAAAGGAAGCGGAACTAGCGATTGGAAGCTTGGATCTTGGATTTTGAAGAAAGAAGGATGTTGCTGGACAGCTTGACCCCTCGTTAGTGTTTTGGCCATATCTCATGAACCGTAACTCCGATTGACGATATTCAAAAAGTTCTGAAAACTAGACACAATTTTTGGACGACTTTAATGTTTTGAGAAAATGTTGATTCCAAACGGACTCGACAAGTAGTCCGTAAACTTGACGAGTCACTTCGAACTTTCGCGATTCTAGACGCGCTGACTTGCCGTACACAGGTTTTAAGTGACGGACTCGCCAAGTAGGTCACTGGACTTGCCTATTAGCCCCTGTTTTGTGAAAATCTATATAAAGGGACTTTCAGATCGATACCCGAGGATGGAGATGAACCCTTGGAGGCCAATTTTCGACTAATGGTGCTGCTGGAGCATGGGAAGCTAAAGAATCAACCCTACATTCAATTTTAAGGAGAATAAAGTCAAAATCATGTTTACTCTTACCTAATCTCTTGTTATAACTATGTTTTTACCAATTGATTTCGTTTTTGATCTTGTTTCTGCTGTAATCATGAGCTAAAACTCATAACTTCTATTTAGGTAGATGAATTTGTGAACATGGATTGATTATTTGATTAGGATTAATTTTAATTGGTTATGTTTTATTAAGCTTGTTAAAGAACCTTATGTGTTAACAATAACTATTCTTCTATTAATAAATCAGTAATTAAGTTGTATGAATATCTCTTAGTTATTAATTTCATATGATTTATTGTGACCACATAGTTGTATGTCTAGGAATATAGAATGTGAAACTATAATTAACTAGAAGATAAGTAAGTTAATGTGTGAGCTTGTTTGATGAACATCAGCAAGAGGTTAATTGAAGGGCCAATTTAATTAACCATTACAAGTCTTATTTAACCCGAATCAATAACTAGGAAATTCATTAATTTAGACAACTGGCCACTGCTTGAGTTAATTTGTTTTCTAAGGATCAGTAATAATGAACATGAACCTAATCACACTAATTGGTAGCCAATGCCAATTAATCCGTTTCACTTGTCATAAAATCAACCATAGGAATAAATGATTCGAACCTAAACAGAAGTCTGCTTAATTATTGAATTTAGTTGATTTTTATTTGCTTAGCTCTTAGTTTCTTAGTTTAAGTTTTAGTTAATTGTTTAAGTTTCTAGTATTGCAAAACTAGAGAAAACCCATTTTCTATTACTTGTTTTATTTAGATAATATTAGTATTTATTTTAATTGTTTACCGTTCCCTGTGTTCGATACTCTACTTACCTGAACTAAACTGCTAATCGATAGGTACACTACCTTTCATGTGTTTGTCTTTGTGTTTAAGTTAGTAGGATTAAAACTAGTTGGTTTTACACACATCATATTCTAACTTTTTATGCAACGATCCTTTCGTAATGTCAATGCACTAAAGTCACAAAGACTATTGCCAATGAAATTACAAAGTCCTATATTGGAGATTGTTGCAAGACAATTCCATAGATACGAAGTCTCATATTCAAGGTACATTCCTTTGAATATCCTTCTGCATAAAAGTATCTAATCTAGACATATATATATTCTTAACGTCCAACTCCTAATATGTAAACATTTCCACATTTTTCGTATGACAACTCATTATCAAAACTTGTAATAATAATGTCAGTATGGTACATCCACTACTATACTTCTAACTATCCACAAGCAACCAATCCTTGGCGAACCTTAGATTATCCTTTGATAGTTGTTTAATAAACTTATTCATGTCCGGTTCTACTCCTTTTTCCCTCTTAATGATCTAGGCATTTGGAAAATTTTAGAACAGTCAATTATTACAGCATATGCGATCAATCCTATACTCGAAGCGTATGGAACACAAAGCATAATGTATTACATAAAGACGTGATACTTTATTAGTCTTTTACCATAATATTTCTATTTGCCATGTTCTCAAAACTCGAATTAAGAAAAAGGATTCCGTAATCATAATCGAATTTTGAGAATGCAATTCATATATTTGAATGAATTTGATTAAAATTTCTCGATCTAAGCTCTTAGATTTCGAAATGAAGTACAATATTCTCTTCCTTAATTATAGTTAAAACACTTGTTTTCTATAATTAATATTGCTAACTTGCAACTTACCATAATTATCATGCTCCCACTAACATGATGATTATTTTCATACCAGCATAACACTTATGCTCCCACTAGCTTTGACATGTATTCAGAAAACAGTTGAACTTCTAGAAAACAATGTTTATTGAGTTTCTTAAATTCATATTTCTAATACTCAGACGCTTCGATAAGACTTTATCTAAGCTTCTCAACCTCATACACCTTTTCTTAGATAACTCATGTGTGTGTCTAAACAATTCTCGAACTTATAGTAATAAGTCTAAAATGTTCAGACCCATTTTCCATTTCCTACAATTCGAAGTATGAAGAGGAATTCCATAATCATAGTTGAGTTTGAGAAACCTAAATTACATAATGCTATCTTTAAAATCTCTCTTAGTGATAGCGTTTCCTCGCAATCATTCTCATGAAGGAGAGAGACCTTATGACACTTAGATTTTATTGTTTATGTGCCCTTATCCATGTGAATTTGTTATAACCATAATCACAAGATAATGTTAGTGACAAATCCAAACTCTTATGGACAGAACATGTTCATTCTTAATTTCTTGCCATTAAGGGTCCCATCATTGCTTCCAAGTTATTGAGTAGCTCAACCCTAATGTACTATCCATTGATCAAGGTGCCTAGCTCCTATGAAGCCCATTGAGAACTCGTATAACTTACATGCATAGTAGACTCCCACTGACCTCTTGACATATATGATTCTCTTGTCAACATTCCTTGACAAAACAAATATTCAAGAGTTAGCATGCAATTCTATCAAGACTAACACTTAACTTAATTTGTTCTAGTTGGTCTTTGTCTTCTTCAAGGCATCACAACTTACAAATTTCAAATGTGTAGGAATAAGAAAACTTTCTCTATTCTACATTTAAGTGTTATAAACCTACTTAAGATGTGTCACTCGATGTCACAATCTTAATTCGATATTGGAACGAAGTATGATTCATCATAATGTCTTAACCACTATAGCAATTCTTGATTCCTCTTCTTAGCCAAGCCAGAGTACTAAGGTGTTCTTAGAGGATGAATTGTAATATGGTTCTTTTACAATTACTAAGAGGATCATAAAACTTGATATAGAAGTACTCTCCATTCTTCAAGTAACAACGTAAATTTTCAAAACAATTTTTCATTTTTGCAAACATCAAAAACCAACATTTAATATTCTGAAATCACATGTGTAACAAATGTCATTGTATCAAAATACATCCCATGATCATCAAACAGTTCCTTCGTCAGTGTGTACAATCACGCCGGTGCCTTCCCACGGTCCTCGCTAGTACCTGAAACACATAACACAACAACTGTAAGCATAAATGCTTAGTGAGTTCCCCAAAATACTACTTACGCACATACGCCTTTCCAGGCCCTGACCTTCCGGTCCATGTGTCTCAGGGGACTTCCGTCCCGACTTGGTAAACCTTCTGGTCCTACCTGCATCAACCTTACGGTCCACATCACAACGCCTTCCGGCCCATATCATATATGTCTTACGGCCCATAACATAATGCCTTCCGGCCCATAACATAAGGCCTTCCGGTCCATATCAAGCATACCATACATAGCTCATACAAATGATTAACTTATCATATACGATGCATATAACTCATAACATAACCGACCTTCCGGTCACACAATAAAAACCCTTCCGGGTACAGTATAGTGAGAAAACTCACCTCGTGGAAAGTCTAGAATCTCGCGTACTCACTATCTCCAAATCCCAACGAAGACTCAACCTCGCCTAATCATAACGAATATTATTTTAATTAATATAGACTTCCACAACTAGAATTTACCCCTTATCATCATTCCTCAAAGGGTAAAAGACCATTTTACCCTTCCTTGACTCAAAGTCCACATGTTGACCAAAACCCTAAAAGTCAACAAAAGTCCACATTCCAGTACGTGGGGCGTACAGCTTGATGTACGCGCGGCGTACATCGCCAACCCACAAGTCGGGGTCTCCACCCAATAAGCTGCGCGTACTGGGAGTTACGCCCAGCGTAACCTTCAGTTCTAAACACTCTTCATTTCTGGTCTTAATCGGTTAAGCCATTACTTCAACTTCTAGATCTGGCTTTGTTTAAGCATCCTTACTCATAAATTCGAAACCTTTAAGCCTTGGCATGGCTGTAAAGGCTCCTACACTCCTTAACATCTTTCTATTTCAACTCAAGGATCTAGATCTCATGCATGGTTAATCATTCACGTCCAAGATTACATTTTTATGAATCTACAACTCAAATAGAACAGAAATATGATGGATCTAAGCTAATGGAGACCATTTTCTCATAAAGTCTCCACCTTTGGGACCAAAACCCTAGAAAATGGTCCATAAAGCATACCACAAGAACTACAAGTCAAGATCCGAAATTTTTACCTTAGAATGAAGCTCCAACATTTGCTAAGCACGGATCTACACTTGAACACCAACTTCTAGCCTCCAATCTCCGTACTACCCATGACCTGTTGCTCCACCTCTCCCCAGCAGATAGGGGTGCGACACCTCCTCCCATACAACAGCTCAAAGGGTAGCATACCAATGCTCGAATGATGGTTGTTGTTGTACGAAAACTCTGCTAAGGGTAAATAGGTGTTCCAACTCCCTCCAAAATCCAAAACACATGCTCGGAGCATGTCCTCAAGCGTCTGAATCGTCCGCTCGCTCTGTCCGTCTGTCTGCGGGTGGTATGCGGTACTGAAATGCAGCCTCGTACCCAACTCCTCATGAAAATTCGTCCAAAACCTGAAAGTAAATTGTACATCCCGATCTGAAACGATCGACATCGGAACCCCATGCCGCGATACCACCTCCCTCAAATATAACTTTGCCAACTTCTCCGCAGAAGAGCTCTCACTGATAGTTACAAAATGAGCGCTCTTTGTCAATCTATCCAGAAACACCCAAATTCCATCGACCACTCACGCAGTCCTTGGCAATTTGGTGATAAAGTCCATGGAAATTTGTTCCCACTTCCATTCGGGAATCTCCAGTGGCTGCAATTTACCGTGCGGACGCTGGTGCTCGGCCTTAACCTGACAACAAGTCAGGCACCTCTCGTCGAACCATGCAACATGCCTCTCATACAAGGCCACCAATACTCCTTCTTTAGGTCCAAATACATCTTAGTAGCCCTGGGATGGATCTAGAATCTCGATCGATGCGCTTCTTCCATCAAAATAGTACGCGTACCGCCCACAAACGATACCCGAATCTGACCCTGAAATGTCATAACTTCCCGACCATCCGTAACAAATTCCGATACCTGACCGACAACCCGCTCCCTCTTCTGGTTTTCTGGTCTTGCAGCCTCAGCCTGGGCCCCTCGGATGGTGTCCAAAATCGGAGTCATCACCGTCAACCTCATACAAACATCTCAGATCGGGGCGCTCTCCGTCCTACGGCTCAATGCATCGGCCACGACATTAGCCTTGCCTGGGTGGTACAGGATCTCACAATCATAATCCTTCACCACATCCAACCATCTCCTCTGACGCATATTCAGATTTGGCTTATCCATCAAGTACTTCAGACTCTTATGGTCCGTGTATATGGTACACCGAACCCCATAAAGATAGTGTCGCCAGATCTTGAGGGCAAACACCACAGCCCCCAATTCCAGGTCGTGGGAGGAATATCTCGACTCATGAGGCTTCAGCTGCCTTGAAGCATACGCTATAATGTGTCCCCTCTGCATAAGCACTGACTCTAATCCAGATATAGAAGCATTACAATATACCACAAAATCGTCCATTCCTTCCGGGAGTACGAGCACCGGGGTCTCACACAATTTCTAACGAAGGGTCTCGAATGAGGAGTGCTGCTCCGGACCCCATGAAAATGCAACACCCTTCCGGGTCATCTTGGCAAGTGGCACGACGAACTTGGAGAAATCCCTGATAAACCTTCGATAATAGCCAGCCAATCCCAGAAAGCTCCTGATTTCAGTGGGCGATCTCGGTACTTCCCATCTCATCATCGCCTCGATTTTGGCCGGATCGACTAATATCCCTTTCTGGTTAACAAGGTTCCCTAGGAACTAGACCTCTTGTAACCAGAAATCACACTTGGAGAATTTGGCATACAGCCTCTCTGATCTCAATACTCCAAGAATCTCCCTCAAATGATCCTCATGTTGCTCCCTAGACCTCGAGTATACCAAAATATCATCAATGAATACGATCACCGACCGATCCAGCATCGGCCTCCACACCCTGTTCATAAGATCCATGAACGCAGCCGGGGCATTGGTGAGCCCAAAAGGCATCACCAAAAACTCGTAATGTCCATAACGAGTTCTGAATGCAGTCTTCTGAATATCTTCATCCCAAACCCTCATCTGATGATAACCTGACCTCAAGTCTATCTTCGAGAACCAAGATGCCCCCTGCAATTGATCGAACAGATCATCGATCCTAGGTAATGGATACCGGTTTTTAACAGTCAACTTGTTCAACTCCCAGTAATCGATACACATCCGGAGTGAACCATCCTTTTTCTTGACAAAAAGAATCGGCGCTCCCCAAGGTGAGCTACTCGGTCGAATAAACCCCTTTCCCAACATCTCCTGAAGCTACGATGATAACTCCTGCATTTCTGGTGGAGAGAGGCGATAAGGCGCCTCGGCGATGGGCGCCGCTCCCGGAACCAGCTCGATACGGAACTCCACTTGCCTTTCCGGAGGCACACCTGGTAGTTCTTCGGGAAACACATCCGAAGACTCGCACACTACTGGAACCTTGTCAACCGAATTTGGCCTCCCTACAGCCACTCGTGTGTCCATCACATAGGCTATGAATCCACTGCAGCCCTGCTGCAAACTCTATCTCGCCCTGGCAGCCGAACAAAATGTTGACCCAAACCGGGTCCCCTCGCCATACATAGTAAGCACTCCCCCACTAGGGTCTTGTATAGTCACTAGCTGTCTCTCGCAGTCAATGACTGCCCCAAACTTCCTCAATCAATCCATGCCCACGATGACGCAGACATCTCCCATCGTTATAGGAACCAAATCTATAGGGAATTTGACACCAAAAATCTCGAGCACACATCCTCGAATCACGTCAGTGGCGTATACCGCTTTCTCATCAGCTATGGAAACCCTCAGGGGTCGACTCATCACCTCCCGATCAATACCAATGTGTTGGCTAAAAGCCAAAGATACAAAAGACTGACACGCACCCGAGTCAAATAATACCAAGGCAGGTCCAGAATTCACAAGAAAAGTACCTATGCAAATCATAATATAAGCAAAATATCTCAGCATAAAAGTAAATACACGAAAGAATACATACCAGCCACGACATCGGGCGCCGCACGGACCTCCTCCGCAGTCAACTGAAAAGCTCTCCCACGAGCCTTCGGAGCCTCGGCTTTCACCGGCCGAGTCTTGGTAACCCTAGCAGTAGGCGCAGATCCCTGGTAAAGCTGAGGACACTCGGCCTTCCGATGGCCGGTCTGGTTGCAATGAAAGCAAACCATAAATCCCTTGGGGCAATCCCTAGCGATGTGCCGCTCCTTGCCACACTTGTACCAAGCACCTGATCGACATGCCCCCTCATGACCCTTGTCGCACTTTCCGCAAGTGCGGCCCTTCTGACCTCCCGTCCTCGGATCGGCGGACTTGGTCCGCTTGGCTGCCGGCTGGAACTGTACCGGCCACCGATCCACCCGCTGAGACTCGGCCTCCTCCCTAGCCTGAGTCTCCAACTCGATCTCTCTCTTCCTGGCATTTGCCTGGAGCTCAGCAAAGGTCTGATATGACGAGTTTGATACGAACTCCAGAATGTCCCTCCTCAGTACACTTAAATATCGACTCATCCGAGCCTGCTTAGTGGACACCTGCTCAGGGCAAAACATCTCCCTATCATGAAACTTCCGGGTGATCACAGTAACCGAATCATTACCCTGCTTGAGGGTCAAGAAATCCTGAACCAACCGTCCCTCTCCACCGGGGGAACATACTCGTCTCTGAACATAGAAGTAAATCTATCCCAAGTCACGACTGAAATCTCCGTAAGAGTGAAGTTCGCCGTCACGAACTTCCACCAATCCTTTGCTCCTAGTAGAAGCTGGTTCAAAGCGAACCGTACCCTCAGATGCTCCAGACATGAACATGTGTAGAAGCATCCCTCAATGTCAGCAATCCATCTCATCGCAGCGATCGGATCCTGCGTCCCGTCAAACTCGGGTGGCTTCGTGTTGCTGAAATCCCGGAATAGCAACGAGTCACCTCCCTGTGGTTTGGCAGCAGCCACAGCTGCGGTAGCTGCAGCGGCTACGGCCTCAGTCACCGCGGCGTACCGCTCATCGAAAGTCTCCATCAGTGTGGTCTTGATAGACCCAAACATCTTCGAAATCTCGGCCCAGATCGCCGCAGCCACCTCTTTATGAATCATCTGACAAAGCTCCTCGTCACTCAGACTGCTCGTACCAGGTCTGTGGCGTGGCCCAACCATAATGCCTCTGAAATACAACATAAAAATATCAAAGACTCCATCGAGCATAATCGCACTCGATAACGCAACCCTACTCGGCCTCCGATACCCAAAGGATTCTTACTTGGGTTGCCCACTGACCCGGTGTCTTCAGCAGTACGGGCTCAATACTACCGACTACACCGCATCAGCATTCACCCCAAGTCCTCCTCCCTGGACCCCAGATCACGAGTACTCTATTCTTGCTATGCACTGGCTACATACTCGCTCTCAAAGTATGTCATAGCAGCAGGTTCCCCTAGACTAAGGCATCACAAATCAAGCCACACTAGTCCTAATATGAATACCTAGTCTACTAGAATGCATATCATATCATAACATATCTCATAACACATATTGTAAGAGTATTCTGGGGATTTTACCATTCGGGCGCTGGCTGACCGTACACACTGCTTCTCCTTTGGTTATTACGAAATCTCTTATAAAATTTTTATATTTTTATTAATTGAAAATTTTCCTCAAATCCTCGGTTTGAGTTCAGTTACGCCTGAAGGTGCATCCGAATCCCTCAAACCAAGGCTCTGATACCAACTTGTAACAACGTAAATTTTCAAAACAAATTTTCATTTTTGCAAACATCAAAAACCAACATTTAATATTCTGAAATCACATATGTAACAAATGTCATTGTATCAAAGTACATCCCATGATCATAAAACAGTTCCTTCATCAGTGTGTACAATCACGCCGGCTCCTTCCCACGGTCCTCGCTAGTACCTAAAACACATAACAAAAAAACCATAAGCATAAATGCTTAGTGAGTTCCCCAAAATACTACTTACGCACATATGCCTTTCCAGGCCCTGACCTTCCGGTCCATGTGTCTCAGGGGACTTCCGTCCCGACTCGGTAAACCCTCCGGTCCTACCTACATCAACCTTACGGTCCACATCACAACGCCTTCCGGCCCATATCATATATGCCTTCCGGCCGATAACATAATGCCTTCCGGCCCATAACATAAGGCCCTCCGGCCTATATCAAGCATAGCATACATAGCTCATACAAACGATTAACTTATCATATACGATGCATATAACTCATAACATAACCTACCTTCTGGTCACACAATGAAAACCCTTCCGGGTACAGTGTAGTGAGAAAACTCACCTCGTGGAAAGTCTAGAATCTCACGTACTCGCTATCTCCAAATCCCAACGAAGACTCAACCTCGCCTAATCATAACGAATATTATTTTAATTAATATAGACTTCCACAACTAGAATTTACCCCTTATCATCATTCCTCAAAGGGTAAAAGACCATTTTACCCTTCCTTGACTCAAAGTCCACATGTTGACAAAAACCCTAAAAGTCAACAAAAGTCCACATTCCAATATGCGGGGCGTACAGCTTGATGTACGCGGGGCGTACATCGCCAACCCACAAGTCGGGGTCTCCACCCAGTACGCTGCGCGTACTGGGAGTTACGCCCAGCGTAACCTTCAGTTCTAAACACTCTTCATTTCTGGTCTTAATCGGTTAAGCCATTACTTCAACATCTAGATTCGGCTTTATTTAAGCATCCTTACTCATAAAGTCGAAACCTTAAAGCTTTGGCATGGCTGTAAAGGCTCCTACACTCCTTAACATCTTTCTATTTCAACTCAAGGATCTAGATCTCATGCATGGTTAATCATTCACGTCCAAGATTACATTTTTATGAATCTACAACTCAAATAGAACAGAAATATGATGGATCTAAGCTAATGGAGACCATTTTCTCATAAAGTCTCCACCTTTGGGACCAAAACCCTAGAAAATGGTCCATAAAGCATACCACAAGAACTACAAGTCAAGATCCGAAATTTTTACCTTAGAATGAAGCTCCAACATTTGCTAAGCACGGATCTACACTTGAACACCAACTTCTAGCCTCCAATCTTCGTACTACCCATGACCTGTTGCTCCACCTCTCCCCAGTAGATGGGGGTGCGACACCTCCTCCCATACAACATCTCAAAGGGTGGCATACCAATGCTCGAATGATGGCTGTTGTTGTACGAAAACTCTTCTAAGGGTAAATAGGTGTCCTAACTCCCTCCAAAATCCAAAACACATGCTCGGAGCATGTCCTCAAGCGTCTGAATCGTCCGCTCGCTCTGTCCTTCTGTCTGCGGGTGGTATGCGGTACTGAAATGCAGCCTCGTACCCAACTCCTCATGAAAATTCGTCCAAAACCTGAAAGTAAATTGTACATCCCGATCTGAAACGATCGACATCGGAACCCCATGCCGCGATACCACCTCCCTCAAATATAACTTTGCCAACTTCTCCGCAGAAGAGCTCTCACTGATAGTTACAAAATGAGCGCTCTTTGTCAATCTATCCAGAAACACCCAAATTCCATCGACCACTCACGCAGTCCTTGGCAATTTGGTGATAAAGTCCATGGAAATTTGTTCCCACTTCCATTCGGGAATCTCCAGCGGCTGCAATTTACCGTGCGGACGCTGGTGCTCGGCCTTAACCTGACAACAAGTCAGGCACCTCTCGTCGAACCATGCAACATCCCTCTTCATACAAGGCCACCAATACTCCTTCTTTAGGTCCAAATACATCTTAGTAGCCCTGGGATGGATCTAGAATTTCGATCGATACGCTTCTTCCATCAAAATAGTACGCGTACCGCCCACAAACGATACCCAAATCTGACCCTGAAATGTCATAACTCCCCGACCATCCGTAACAAATTCCGATACCTGACCGACAACCCGCTCCCTCTTCTGGTTTTCTGGTCTTGCAGCCTCAGCCTGGGCCCCTCGGATGGTGTCCAAAATCGGAGTCATCACCGTCAACCTCATACAAACATCTCGGATCGGGGCGCTCTCCGTCCTACGGCTCAATGCATCGGCCACGACATTAGCCTTGCCTGGGTGGTACAGGATCTCACAATAATAATCCTTCACCACATCCAACCATCCGCTACCTTGAAATGACACCACCAAGCTTAGAACACTCACAAATGGGCTAGGAACGAAGGAACACTCTCTTAGGGTTTCTTTCTGAGGGATGGTGGCTGAGGAGTGAAGCCATCACATTCCTTTTATAGCCAACCAAAACAATTAGGGTTTTTGGGTCTGGACCGGTTACACCCAACGTAACCCTGGGTACGCCCAGCGTACCCGATGGAGAACGCGTTTAAATGAAGCGTGTGAGTACACGCAGGGTACTCCTTGTGCGCCCATCGTACTCGCCCAACATGCAAACCCTAAAATGAAAATAATTAAAGATGAAGTGCTAAATAAAATGGTACCTAGATTTCGGGCCGTTACACTTCTTAGATTGGAGAAACTTCTTATCTTTCTACCTAATTGATTCTTCTTATTCGTTCTGCCATTCATTGAAACTTTTCAATAATTTAGAATTATACTTATTCTTATAAGCATAACCACATTTACTAAGCCTTTAGTAAATCATGATGAATAATCTTATTGTTATTTATGATAGAGTTGACTAGCTCACAACATTGTGTACTAGACCTTCTAGTCCTTCACTTGACTCTTTTTCAAGGAATTAGTCTTAAAATTTCGAAGTATCAAGATTTCCATACATCACATGATTCAAGTCATGTGATTACAAGATTCTATCCAATTGAAACTTGGTCGATGGGAATCTTTCCTTACTAAGAAAATTTCAACATTTCCATAAATAATATAACTAAGAATCACATCTATTAATTGCAAACATCAATTTTTCATAACGATTTCATTGCAAGGATATAAATAAATAAGTCAAACAAAATTTATTTTATTCATAAAAGCAGCGAAAAACATTTGTCCTTACAATGAAAAATCAAATTGAAAAACTATGTAGCTAAATATTCCTAACAAATCTATCATAATTCTCTAAGCTCAAAATCTGATCTTCAAATCCGTGCGATCGTAATCCATTTCTTCGTGATCAGACTCATCTTGCTCTTCTATCAAGCTTCCTCTCTTTTCTTTGATCCTGCAAAACATCTAAATGTAATCTTATCATATCATGTATTAAGAGTCAATGAATAGGACTTTAGCAGAGTTAGATAGTGGATTTTACCTGAAGCAGAGCCATACGCCTTGACTCTCCCATCTCTTGGATCTCTCAGGTACACTAGGCAACTTCTTCTCCAATGCCCCTTTTCATGACAATGGAAACAAGTGGATTTTTCTGGAATATCCACAGTAACATGGTAGGTTGAGTTTTTAGACAAAATTGCTCCATTGCTTTGCCAAATCATTTCTGATTCAGCAACAATCAACATGTAAGTAAGGTCAATGAGGGTTTCATCAAGACCCATCATATAATACTCTCTTATGAACTCATTATATAATTTAGGAAGTGACTGAAGAACCCAGTCTACAACCAAATTCTCTGGGAAAGTGCCACCCAACATTATCAACCTATCAATGTGTGATTTCATTGCTAGAAAATGAGCACACACGGGTTTACCATCTTCATGTTTCATCGTCAACCGTGATCTTGAACCTTTCAAGTCTTCGTTCTTGTGTGTCAGGGAGAACAACGAGAGGAGGAGGAGGAAGTGAAATCAAGCTAGTCCACATTGAACCTTCACATTGGAACGAGTTTTCACTTTCAATAGGAACACTTTTTCCTTGGGATTCGGGAAGACCACGGTTAGATTTACACATCTACAAAACGGGAGAAAATTGAAGTTAGTTGATTGAATCCTTAATGAAACGCCCAAATGAGACATTAAGGCTAGGATCCAACACAACATCCTACAAATTGGAAGAGGGATGTCGTAATCCAACTTGCAGAACATTTGAAGGTAAGTGAATGACGATTCACTAATTTTCCACCATGAAAAAAACGAAAAAGAATTTAAGTCTTAAATGTATTGAAAACTCCTATATCTTATGAGATTCATTGAACTTTTCAATGACATGTTTAAATCTCGATATGCCCCTCGATTTGTGACTGGGGTGCCGAGGATCACAAAACAGGGTGTGAATAACCTTGAAAATATACATGGTGCCCCCCAATGTTACAGTCACCTATTCGATGAGCCGGTTAACCAAACACGCTCCATCGAACTATGACAACCATTGAGTCACCCTTTGCCACCTTTGCATATAACCCAATTAGTGTGTCGGTTAACCACACACGCTCCACTAACGTCTTAGCAAGGGTACAAAGTGTAATTTCATGGAATAACATCAATTCACTTTTGCCTAAAGTAAATAATATTGAGAATTTTGTAAAAGATTTAACTACTTTATTTTTCATTATACTTTTAATGAGGAGAGGGTTTGCCCTATCCTACCCATTCGGCTAGCGACCCTCCACCAATCAAGGAAGCGGTGGGTGAGAGTGGACACCCATTAAACGACCATTTTATAGGCCATGTGATTTATACATATATATAATATTAGAGTTTTAATGTTATATATAGTATAAGGGTGTATTTTACACTTTTAAAATACTATGTGGTTTAATCTTATAAATTACACCTCTAATTTAATCAAATATAAACCAAATGATGATGGATTTATCAACTTTCTTTTAATTTTACTTTTAATTAACTTAATAAAACCAAAAGGGTGAGATTTGAACTTTTCAAAACTAGGGTTTTAGAATTTAACATTTTAAAATTAAACTTTTAAATTCCAAAACTTGAGGGCAAGTTTTGAAACTTTTCAAAACATAAGCAAGAACATTCTAGATCAAATTACAAATAATAATAATTAACCAATTAATTAGTAATTATCTAAATATGACCTAATTCAATTTCTTGCAAGATAATCTATCAAACAATTCAAATAAATCAAGTTTATCACATAAAGCAATGATTATCTAATTAATTTGACAATTATCTTCTATTTTGGTAAGGATATCTTTTAAATTAAACAATCAATTTAACCTAATCCCTTAAATCCCCTAAAATTCGAAATTATGGGATGGGATAATTCAATATCTGTAATAACCAAATTTAAACACTTCAAAAATAATTACAAGATATGGCATTTATCCAAATGCCTAAAAAATAGGATCTTATCTTGGGGAAGGAGGCAAATTTCGAAATTCAAGGGTTGGATAACCCTAGAATTTGAAAACTTGGAGGCTAAGGAAAGGGTTTGGTAAACCCTAATCAATTTCGAAATCTTCTATTTTGAAACCCTAACCAAATTTCGTAAATCAGGGTTCAAGAACCCTAATTTCAAAATTTTGTATAATGCTAATTGAAAAAAAAAACAATGGCTCTGATACCACTGATGGGTTTTATACAAACAATCCTATGTGTTCATGCAATCCTGGAGTTGGATCTATGTTATCACTATTAGTTATACACCATTATGAACACATAAAGAAACCTAGTATGCTTCTAGCAATTTCGAAAGTCACAAAGAAGGATGAAATACATACCTTTTGTTGTTATATAGTGATAACAACTTAAATCTTGAATCTTCTTGTCTTTGAAAGCAAGTACCACAAGTGTAGTACCTCTAATGGTTCACAAACACCAAGAGAAAATGGAGAGACAAGAGAGAAAGAGGAGAAGTATGAAATCCGGCTTTAGGAACCCTAGATCAAGGCATGGACGAATTTCATATGCCAAGGGGTGTTTATATAGGTGCAGGGATTATGGTTTCAGTCCTTATCCTTATCTGGTTGCTTGCCCACCAAGCAGCCCAAAGGATAACCCAAGAAACCTTATCATGGACGAATTCTAAGGCCTTATCCCTTGAATTCGTCCACCCTATCCCATAGGGCATCCATTGCCCTATTTTGAAACTATCACATAATTACAGTTCAGCCCCTATAGTTTAGTTAACTTATTTTAATCACAAAATTAATTTTTAATTAATTATTAACCAATGTTAACTAATAAATATGATTTCTCCTTTAATATATTATTCATATAATATATTAATAAACCATAACAACCTCTTTCTCTATTATTTCTCCAGTCAAGTCACTTTGGTGAAGGCAACCTAAAAGGAGCATGCACAGCCTGGTCAAGTACTTACCAAATATGGTTACGGGCTTAGACACTAATCCAACAATGTCATGGGATGATTTCTCGACCAGGTTCTGAGCTGAGTTTAAACTGGTGATTGAAGTGCAACAGTTGGCGCGAGAGTTTCAGGATCTCCACCAGACTATCGAGACGGTGGCTGAGATCATTGTGATGTTCCAAGAGAGGGCACTTCCGGTTCTGTAGTATGTGGTAGAAAAGGAAATGTAGAAGGCTCCAGTTGCAAGATGCTGGAAGATATGATATAGAGTGCTAAGGATATGGAGATTGATCTGGAGATAAAGAAGAAGAGGAAACCATATTTTGTGCTGAGTGTTAGGGTTTGGGAAGAGGCCCAAGGTATCTGATTCTAGATCGAGAGGCCATAAGGGCCGGAGCTGCTGTGGCAAGTATGGAAAGGTACAGAAGGGAGCATGTAGGGTGGGTGGTTCTCGCTGCTTCAAATGCGGTCAGACATGTGATATTAGTAGAGATTTCACTACTACCACCATCATCACCCCAATATTTGATCTGATTTTCTTTCATTGTAATCAGAAGGAAAATAAGAAGGACCATTGTTCGAGTTTGGTTGCAACAGGACTGGTGTCAATACTCACTCCTTCAACTCTTCGGATTACTGACGACCGCTAGAGACGGGAAGACGCACCTGCGGTGAAGAGCAGGGCTTTCATGTAGATGGTCGAGGAGGCGTGTGCAGCTCCTGACATGGTGGCGAGTATGTATCTTCTCATTATCTCTTTATTTATATTAAATTGCTTGCTTATGTTTATGTGTTTTATTTTAAGATTGTTCCCTGTGACCAGTATTTCTGCTCTGGTATTATTTGATTTGGGGGCTAACCAATTGTTTATATCGCTTGTATCGAGCAAGAGATTTGTTAGAGATCAGAGGGAGATGGATTTTCCTCTAGATGTTGAGATTGCTGATGATAGGTTCGTTCGGGTTGTGAGAGTTCATTTGGGTTGTACTCTCCAGTTATTCAACGACCAGTATCCGGTTGATTTGGTTCCCATTCTTTTACATGGGAATAAGGTGATCGTGGGCATGGATTGGTTGAGACCTAAAGGGGTAGTGATTGATTGTCATCAGCAGTTGGTATGGGTTTGGACCACTAGTGAGGGAGATATAGTAGTTCATGAGGAGAGATCTTTACGTGGGTTGACCTTATGTTCAGCAGCGAGGGCCAAACGCTATCTTTAGTAGGGTTACTTTGGTTATGTCGCTTATGTCATGGATACCCAGGATAAGGGTAAGGTGACCGTGGATTATGTACCTATTGTGCGAGATTACCCGAAAGTATTCCCGGGGTGCCTCCGAAGAGGCAGGTGGAGTTTAGGATCGATCTGCTTCTGGGTGTGGCTCCGATAACGAAAGCATTGCATCGGTTGGCTACTTCCGAGACGCAATAGTTGTCTATACAGTTGCAGGAGTTGTTAGACAAGGTATGCATTCAGTCGAGCAGTTTGACTTAGGGAGCACCGATTCTGTTTGTGAAGAAGAAGGATGAGTCTCACCGTATGTGTATCAATTACCAGGAGCTGAATAAGGTAACAGTGAAGAACCAATATCCACTCCTGAGGATTGATCATCTTTTTGACTAGCTTCAGGGTGCATCTTGGTCATCCAAGATTGATTTGTGATCGGGGTATCATCATATGTGGGTAAGGGATGACGATGTGCAGAAGACCGCTTTTCAAACTCGTTATGGTCATTATGAGTTCATGGTGATGCCTTATGGGCTCACCAATGCACCAGCCCCATTCATGGACCTCATAAACCACATATACAGATCGATGTTGGATCGGTCTGTGCTAGTATCCATTGATGATATCTTGTTTTACTTTGAGACTCAGGAGCATCAAGATGAGCACTTAAGGGAAGTGCTAGAGATGTTGAGGAGGGATATATTTTCTCAAAGTCACCAAGTGTGAGTTCTGGTTGTGCGAGGTGTAGTTTTTAGGGCACCTTGTCAACCAGAAGGGTATTCTGGTCGATCCGGCCAAGGCCGAGTCCATGATGCAGTGGGAGGTTTCAAGATCTCCATCTGAGATTTGAAGTTTTCTTGGTTTGGCTGGATATTATTGGATACTCATCCAGAACTTCTCAAGGATAGTTGTTCCTTTGACTCGACTGACCAAGAAGATAGTTACATTTCGTTGGGGGCCTGAGTAGCAGGCATCTTTTGAGACTTTGAGGCAACAATTGTGTGAGGCACCGATTCTGACCTTGCTAGAGGGCATTGAAGATTTCGTGGTATATTGTGATCCATCAATCTGAGGGTTCGGGCAGTGATGATGCAGAGGGGTCGCGTGATTGTTTATGCTTTGAGGCAATTGAAGCCTCATGAGGCGAATTATCCGACACATGATTTGGAGTTGGGGGTTGTAGTTTTCACCCTCAAGATTTGGCAACACTACCTCTATGGGGTATGATGTACTATATACATAGATCACAAGAGCTTGAGGTACTTGATGGATCAACTGAATCTGAATATGAGGTAGTGTCGATGGTTGGATGTGGTGAAAGATTATGATTACGAGATCCTTTATCACCCGGGTAAGGCCAATGTGGTGGCCGATGCTATCAGCCGTAAGGCAGTTGTGGCTCCGATTAGAGACATATATTTGAGCATGACTGTAATTACTCCATTGTTGGAGTGGATTTGTGAGGCACAGGTCGAGGCTATAAAGGAAGAGCACTACAAAAGCGAACGTATTGTGGGTCAGGTGGCTTCGTACGATTATGATAATCGTGGATTGTTGACTCTGGATCAATGAGTTTAGGTCCCGTATTGGGACAGTGTGTGCCAAATTCTAATGGATGAGGCTCACAAGTCGAGGTTCTCCATTCATCCAGGGGTGATGAATATGTGTAGAGATATTCGTCCAGATTATTGGTGGCCCTATATGAAATGAGATATGGCATGGTATGTGAAGAGGTGTTTGACCTCCATGAAAGTCAAGGTTAAACATCAACGACCTCACCACAAGATGCAGCTATTGGAGATTCCCGTATGGAAATGGGAGGATATCAGTATGGATTTTATCATAGATCTTCCCATGATTGCGAGCATAGTGGATTCAATTTGATTCTTCGTGGATTGTTTGACCAAGAGCGCGCATTTCTGAAAACCCTAACTTTCATATTTCTGAAAGTCCCAAACTTCCGTACTTCACAATACTATTACTCCAAAACATGCTACTTGCATATTCATAAAAGCAATATTTTACATTGATAAAGAGGTTACAAACTATTAGATACAAACCGACTATTACAAAGTATTATATATTACATAACTACCCAGGATATTGTAATTTATACAAACATCAACTGAATTACAAAAGTATTATTACAAACTATTCTAATTCTTTCAACAATATATGATTATATATTGGTTACTTATCACCTGCAATTGTTAAACATTTATAGGGTAAGCGGTGATGCTTAGTGAGTTCAATAATAGATACAATATAATGTTTTGTCATATATATACACTTCAATATGGCAGAAGCAAAGAGAATCAAGGATCAACAAAGGCATATGTGAATTCACGTGACAAACTTTTCATATCAATCAATGACTTGATTCAAAGATATACAATCAATGAGACATTACAATTTTCATACTTGATAAACATCAATAAAGCTTCGGCCCAAATGGCACAAAAGACATAAAATCTCTGATTAACATCTTGTTAGATTTCAGGCTTATAGTCCTGCCTAATCATTTGCTAATGCCATAGAATAAAAGTCATTCTCTTACGGAGACATGATCTACATGACCAGAGGCTACGTACCAGTACCAATGTGAATCTAAGTCCTTTCACTGATCACATGGTTAAAGGTATTACTTTTGCTATAAAAATAGCGAATAAAATAACACGGGAAAATAACTCGGAATAATAACACTGAAAAGCACATAGCACATATAACACATAACATACCATTGTTACTATACATTGAACTCACATTAGAATAACCGGGGGTTAAAATAGTAATTTGAGAAGAACTTCGGCTCTAAATACGACTTTCTGGGCCGAAACCGGGGTTTTTAGTTGAAAACCGGACTTTACTCGGACAGAGTTTCGACTTAAAAATAAGATTTTCTCGGGAATTTCGGGGCGTCGAGGCTTGCTTCAGATGTCGGGAATGATAACAGGACTTCTAGGGGTTAAAAGCGGCTAAAAATGGGAGTAGAGGGTGAAAGATTGTAAAATTTTCCAAACAAAATCGGCCAGCCTCGCACCCTATTTATAGTAGTCTGAAGCTGCTGACTACGCTAGACGTAGTCTTCATGTACGCGGGGCGTACGAGTCGTGGCAACAGCTTGGATCTCGGGCTTCTACATGGTGATCATGCGAAGACAGGTAGACGTGGCTGACTACGGATCATCTACGTGCGAAGTATGCTGGGCGTAACTCTCGCATACGCGGGGCGTACGGCTCCGGATAATACTTCGATTTTTCATTTATTTTTATTTAATAACTTCAAAAATTCATATCTTTCACATATGAACTCCGTTTATGACGCTCTTTATATGCACGCGTAGGTGAGAATATACTCTACAACTTTTGTTTAGACTTCATCGGTTAATTTTGATTTCATTTTTATTATTATAATTTTAACAGATCGGGACAGGAAAAGTCCGTTAAAAATTCATAACTTCTTCATTCATCCGATGTCCGTTTTCGTCAGTCTTTTTACCGTTGTACTACTATTTACGAGACCTTCGATTCTCGTTTAGGTTGTTTCGGTTAAATATCGTTGGATCTTTATTTTGAGTTTTTAGTTGTCTACCGCTATTCTGAAACTTAGAAAAATCATGACTTCCTCGTACGAAGTCAGATTTAAAAGTTCTTTATATGAAAGTTTATTATTTTTACGTGTTCTACAACTTTCATTTTGATCACTAAGGCTAAAAAGTAGTTTATCGAAAACCCACTTTTTACGTGAAATAGCGTTTGTCGGATTTGTTACGGATCTTCAATTGGTCATCACTTCTTCATTATAAGTCGGATTTCGACGAGATTTTCGCCTAAATGTTTCTAACGAGATTTTCTACAATATCAAATAATAAAATTTTACTTATTTGAAAATTTATATTTTAGCTAAATTTCACTATATGACTATTAATTGGAATCTCATAAAGCTTCCAATATTTTATGAGTGATTCTAAACATAGTTTTACTTTATTTATAGTAAAAACTATCTGTTAGAACTCAACACTCAATTTCATTCACTTTTAATAATAACGTAACATTATTTCAGAATGTGTTTGTTACAAATACCTTCTCCTTTTGAGGATTTCGTCACCGAAATCATAATAATAAAAATGTAACGCCCGTAGATCAGGGCTAGTCAATTTAGAGACGATAGGCATCACAAATGAATTTTTGATGAAAGATTATTTAGAATGAATAATCTTAATTAAGTTATAGTATATATTACAAGGTTTCCGTGCATATAAAGAACGCCGAAATCCGAGTTATAACGAAGAAGTTATGACCTGTCGAAGTTTCGCGACAGAACCGGCACGACACAACGCGACGTAAATAGTGAATTTACGTTAGAGCAATATTTAGCCATAGCAATCTAAATGAAAGTCGTAGAGTTCGTTAAACCATGAGTGTGCATAAAAAGAACGTCCAAATTTGACTTCGTATGAGGAAGTTATGATTTTTCTAAGTTTCGACTTAGCGGTATGCAACCCAAATACTCGATTTGAGATCAAGTTGTTTTTAGCTGAAACAATCTAAACGAGAATCGAAGATCTCTTTAATTGTAGTGAAACATTGAAAAGATAGGCGAAAACGGACGTCGGATAAAGAAGTTATGATTTTATAACAGAGTTTTCCTGTCCCGGCCTACTAAAAATAAATAGTCAAAATAAACTCAAAATTAGCCGACGGAGTCTAAACGAAAGTTGTAGAGCGTAGTCTCACCTACGCGGGGATATAAAGAACGTCGAAAACGGAGTTCGTATGAGGAAGATATGAATTTTTGAATTTTATTAAATATTTTTGATATTTAATTTAAATATAAATTTTTGATATTATCCAAGGGGGAGAGTCACCGGGCTTATCCATGTTACGCCCAACGTAACCTAAGATTATGCCCAGCGTAATGTGGGTTTCAGCCCCCTATAAAAGGAAGTCGAGGCTACCTTATTCCTTTGCTCATTTCTCTTCTTTCTCTCGCGTTTTTTCATCGTTTTTCGTACAAGAATTATCCCGAAGCCCCGGTATCATTCCCAAGCACCGAAGCAAGTCTCGAGGCCCTGAAGATCCCAAGAAGTGCGATTCCCAAACCGAAGCTCTGCCCGCGAGGAGCCTGGGTTTTGTGAAGATCTTCCAGATCTACCGAAGAATACTACTTCTATAAGTCGTAGTGTTGTTCGATCATCTTCTAATCAAGTGAGTGTGTGGTTACTTTCTTCTAACGCATAATTATGAAGTATTTTATACAAAATACGTGTAATGTGTATAACTTTGTTGTTATGTGTGTGAATGTATATTCACTTTCTTCTATCTCATAGATTTGATTTATTCTCTATGAAATACGTGTTATGTGGGTGTGCCTCATCTGTTATGTGGAATAGGTATTGAATGAGAATGCTATATAGGTTTTAAACTATGTATAAAAATATATATTTTTATCTACTAATATGTTGGGTAGAACATGGGTGGATAGTTGATGTGTGATAAACCGATTAGAGGCCCCGATGTTGTTGTTGTTGATCTAGTTGTTTAGCGGAGTGTGGATTAGACCAAGAGGTGAGTTTTAGATCCAGGAGTATGGATCGGGTAAAGAGATAAAACTTGTTATTAGTCCAGGAGTATGGATTAAGACTAAGTTAATTGTCCCTAGTCCGAGAGTATGGATTGGGCACATTTATTGATCCGGGAATATGGATCAGATCAGGATTAGGGTATAGTTAATTGTCCTTATTCCGGGAGTATGGATTGCGTACAATTATTGATCCGGGAGTATGGATCAGATCCAAAGGTTAGTTTTCGATCCGTGAGTATGGATCAGGTAGTTTTAGATCCGTAAGTATGGATCAGGTGAAAAAGGTTAGTTTTAGATCCGTGAGTATGGATCGGTGAAGAGGATAGTTTTAGATCCGTGAGTAGGGATCAGGTAAAGAGGAAAATTTTAGATACGAGAGTTTAGATCATGTCATTGTGATGATCGATGGGGTGGGATAAGAGTTGCCTTTATATGGTGAAATTGTACAAGTTTAAATGTTCTATATTTATAAATATATGATATAACATTGTGGGATGAAAACCCTATATACTCACCAGGCTCCTAAGCCTGACCCACTCAGTTTTCTTTGTATCACAGGTATCGATACAAAGACATATTTCACAGAGAGATTTAAAGGAGATATAAATCATTAGTGTAATTGAATGTAAGTTCTGTTTATGCTTATATGTCTGTATCGGAACATGACATCCCGAGGTTTTATTATTAAATGAAAATAAATTCTCTTTGAGAAATGTTTTGATAAGTTATTATCATATCTTTTTTCGGGAACAAATTCCGCAACCGTTTTCTTTAAAAGATTACTCTAATTTTAAAAAACAAAGCATAAAAAATCGATCTTTTCTGGTCGTGAAAATGGGGATGTCACAGTTGGTATCAGAGCATTAGTTTTAGCAAACTAGGAAATTGTAGGAAATTTCTAGACTTAAACTTAGAATGCTAAGTAATGATTGTGAGGAGTGTGTCTAAAATATATTAGGTAGTACACCTAAATTGACACAAGCACTGGTTTATTTTAGGAATGATGCCTAAAATGCTTTTATGTGCTAAGTGTTTTGTATGATAGCTATATTGATGCTATTATTTGTTCAGGTCTATGGTCTGTTGCCGACCGGATCTGGAGACCTTATGTGTTTAGGATTCTAAGCGTACGGCTACGATATTAGAACTAGCATGTAAACATTTCGGAGTAATAAGGATGATTTAATTATCTATCGTGATTGAGGATCTGAATTCACCTTATTTGGTGTGTAGATCAAAAATAGTAAGAACCAGAAGTGGAGTTGGAAATGTGAACGAAGACAGGAATCAACCGCATGTGGTTGAGAAAGCACCTGTTGTAGCAGCAACACCAAAGCCAATAACGATGGCTGGGGTGCAAGCGATGATGCAGAGGATGTTGGATCGCCAAATGGAGCAGACAAGGCGATTGCTCCAACAGAATCATGAGGAACTGTCACTTCAAGTGGAAGAGTCCGAAGTGAATGGAGGGTCATCGGAGGGAGGTAACTATAGTGGGACTGTTGGACGAGCAGAACCCCTAGTAGTAGAAAGGAATGACCCGAAAAGGGAAATAAACAGGGATGGGCGTATGTATAAGAATTTCTTGTGCGCCAAACCCCCAAGTCTTTCTGGGAGCCCAAAGCCTGTAGAGATTATGGACTGGATCTTCGAAATGGAGATGGTGTTTGAAAGGTGCGAATGTAGCAACAAATAGAAGACTTTCTTTGCAGTTAGACAACTGAAGACTGGAGTCTTGAGCTGGTGGAAGCTACTTGAAGATACGATGCCCCAAGGGGAAGCACTAAGGATGTCTTGGGAATCATTCCTTGAGCAGTTAAAGATGCAGTACTGCTCAGATATAGATCTGATTGATTTGAACAATGAATTCCAGAACCTGAAGAAAGGTAAATTGAGCATTGATGATTATGCTACGACATTTACCGAAAAGATGAAGTTATTTCCATACATAGTGCCAACTGAACTCTCAAAAATTGAGAGGTTCACAAATGGACTGCCTGTCGACTTTGGCCCAATGGTCAAGATGGCAACTACTTTGAAGACAACAGTCCGAGCAGCTAGAAATGTGGAGACCCTGTTAAAGGAAAGGGGTCTGGAGAGAATCGAGGTGGGCAAGAAAAGAAAGATTGAAGGGTTTTCAAGGTCTGATGAGAAGAGAAAATTTCCGAAGTATGATTCGAAGAAGCTCGAAGAAGGAGCACAATGGTGTGACAAGTGCAAAAGGAAGAACATTGGGAAATGCTCTAAAGAAATGACCTGCTTCAAATGCGGGAAGACTGGTTTACGCCAGCAAATGCCCAAACAAAAGAGAAGCCTGCTTTAAGTGTGGTGTAGAAGGACACTTCAAATAAAACTGCCCAGGAAGGGAAGAAATTACAAAGCCAAATGTGCCGCCAAAGCCAAAGGTAAGAGCATTTCAAATGATCCTTGATGAAGCGGATGACAATGCAAGGAATCAGGAATAAGGATTTTATATCTAAAGATCAAGTTATAAAGTAGCAATATGAAAAGTAACATGTGGTGTAGCCTATTAGAGGCATAGTATAGGGTGAACTTGAACTTTTGTGTAATCGTTTCAAGGAATTAATATAAACCCTAGTTTTGCTAACTGATGTGTTGAATGATTGTCTGATTTTCTTGTATGGTGACTTGGTCGACTGCGGGACAATACTTGGAATGAGTATGAGTAGGTGTGAAAGGTAGTAGATGCATATACTACCAGAAGCACAGGACTCGCACTTGGATCAGGGAAAGTCACAAGGTTACCAAGAAGCTGGTGATTGATTCCATTTTATTCCGGTATGTCATTACCCTTGTTTCGGTAGCGACTAGTAAGATGATTGTTAATCCGACCCTAGTGGTCACATTCAATTGGAGTCCGACTATGGTGAGTATGTTACGTGGTTCAGAGAACGAAGTTCGAAGTAACATCTGACGCAAGTCAAAAGATTGAAGTCAATGCGATCATTGGTATCGCACTCGTTGTTCATAAAGTTGTACCTAGAAATGCTACATGCTGAAATGTGATTATATCACATTAGAATATAAAGGAAGGTATATTCCATTTTGGAATTTAACTTTAAAAAAGACCAAGTCTAAGCGTCGCATTGTGCGATGAGAGGTCAATAGAGCACGACCCATCGGTTTGTTACAACAGATAAAGGAAAGTAATTATCCTAAAAAAAGAAGAATGAGTCTACAATAAGGACTTATTTGGTAACTTGAAGGTTACGATTGAAAGTACAACATAGTACGATAAGCAGAGGCAAGATTGAGCATCGTCTGCGATCAAGAAATCCATAGAGTTAAATACTCTTTCGAGGAAACATAGAAGTTATGGTTATTACTTAGGATGAAGAGATAGCGTATGGAATCATTATACAGGTTCTATTTTCGTTGATGATTCCGGGATGTAATCATCCTAAGGGGGAGATAATTGTAACGCCCGTAGATCAGGGCTAATCAATTTAGAGACGATAGGCATCAAAAATGAACTTCTGATGAAAGATTATTTAGAATGAATAATCTTAATTAAGTTATAGTATATATTACAAGGTTTCCGTGCATATAAAGAATGCCAAAATCCGAGTTATAACGAAGAAGTTATGACTTATCGAAGTTTCGCGACAGAACCGGCACGACACAGCGCGACGTAAATAGTGAATTTACGTTAGAGCGATATTTAGCCTTAGCAATCTAAAAGAAAGTCGCAGAGTTCGTTAAACCATGAGCATGCATAAAAAGAACGTCCAAATCTGACTTCGTATGAGGAAGTTATGATTTTTCTAAGTTTCGACTTAGCGGTATGCAACTCGAATACTCGATTTGAGATCGAACGGTTTTTAGCCGAATCAATCTAAACGAAAATCGAATATCTCTTTAATTGTAGTGAAATGTTGAAAAGATAGGTGAAAACAGACGTCGGATAAAGAAGTTATGATTTTATAACGGAGTTTTCCTGTCCCGAACTACTAAAAATAAATAATAAAAATAAATTCAAAATTAGCCTACGGAGTCTAAACGAAAGTTATAGAGCGTAGTCTCACCTACGCGGGGATATAAAGAACGTCGAAAATGGAGTTCGTATGAGGAAGATATTAATTTTTAAAGTTTATTAAATATTTTCCATATTTAATTTAAATATAAATTTTCGATATTATCCAAGGGGGGAGTCACCGGGCTTATCCAGGTTACGCCCAGCGTAACCTAAGATTATGCCCAACATAATGTGGGTTTCAGCCCCCTATAAAAGGAAGTCGAGGCTGCCTTATTCCTTTGCTCATTTCTCTTCTTTCTCTAGCGTTTTTGCATCGTTTTTCGTGCAAGAATTATCCCGAAGCCCCGGTATCATTCCCGAGCCCCGAAGCAAGTCCCGAGGCCCTGAAGATCCCAAGAAGTGCGATTCCTGAGCCAAAGCTCTGCCCGCGAGGATCCCGGTTTTTGTGAAGATCTTCCAGATCTATCGAAGAGTGCTGTCCGATCATCTTCTAATCAAGTGAGTGTATGGTTACTTTCTTCTAATGCATAGTTATGAAGTATTTTATACGAAATACGTGTTATGTGTATAACTTTGTTGTTATGTATGTGAATGTATATTCACTTTCTTCTATCTCATAGATCTGATTTATTCTCTATAAAATACGTGTTATTTTGGTGTGCCTCATCTGTTATGTGGAATATGTATTAAACGAGAATGCTATACAGGTTTTAAACTATGTATAAAAATATATATTTTTATCTACTAATATGTTGGGTAGAACATGGGTAGATATTTGATGTGTGATAAACCGATGAGAGGCCACGATGTTGTTGTTGTTGATCTAGTTATTCAGCGAAGTGTGGATTAGACCAAGAGGTTAGTTTTAGATCTGGGAGTATGGATCAGGTAAAGAGATAAAACTTGTTATTAGTCCGGGAGTATGGATTAAGACTAAGTTAATTGTCCCTAGTCCGGGAGTATGGATTGGGCACAATTATTGATCCGAAAGTATGGATCAGATTCGGATTAGGGTATAGTTAATTGTCCTTATTCCAGGAGTATGGATTGGGTACAATCATTGATTTGGGAGTATGGATCAGATCAGGAAGTTAGTTTTAGATCCGTGAGTATGGATTAGGTTGTTTTAGATCCGTGAGTATGGATCAGGTGAAAAAGGTTAGTTTTAGATCCGTGAGTATGGATTGGTGAAGAGGATAGTTTTAGATCCGTGAGTAGGGATCAAGTAAAGAGCAAAATTTTAGATACGGGAGTTTAGATCGTGTCGTTCTGAGGATCAATGGGGTGGGATAAGAGTTGCCTTTATATGGTGAAATTGTGCAAGTTTGAATGTTCTATATTTATAAATATATGATATAACATTGTGGGATGAAAACCCTATATACTCACCAAGCTCCCAAGCCTGACCCACTCACTTTTCTGTGTATCACAGGTATCGATACGAAGACGTATTTCACAGAGAGATTTAAAGGAGATATAAATCATTAGTGTAATTGAATGTAAGTTCTGTTTATGCTTATATATCTGTATCGGAACATGACATCCCGAGGTTTTATTATTAAATGAAAATACATTCTCTTTGAGAAATGTTTTGATAAGTTATTGTCATATCTTGTTTCGGGAACAAATTCCGAAACCGTTTTCTTTAAAAGATTACTCTGATTTTATAAAACAAAACATAAAAAAATCGGTCATTTCTGGCCTTGAAAATGGAGATGTCACATAAAACAAATAGAGATATTTTTCTCTTATCTCATTCTTATTCTCCCAAGTATAATTTGGGCCTCGATGGTGTTTCTAATTGAAAAGCACTAACTCTACTTCTTTATTATGTAGATTAGTCATTCTTTCATTTACGATCTCTTCTACTTAGCTTATTTTCCAGTTTCGCCTCGGATAATAGAACCATTTCAGCATATATGCTTAAACCTTTACACAAATAGCTCACATGAAACACTTCATGAATATCTGTCAAATTTTCAGGCAATTCCAAGCAGTATGCTTGCTTACCAACCGTTCTTTCTTCAAAAGTAGTATAACGCCTTTCCATGAAATACCTTCAGTATTACTAAATCATCCACCCGGAATTCTATGGGTCGTTTCTTCTTTTTTGCATAGGACATCTGTCGATCCTGGGTCGCTTTCATTCTTTCTCAGAAAATTTGTATCCTGTCAGTGATGTCTTGTATCATTTCGGAGCCTCCAAAGATTTTATGTCCTACGTCACACCAACATATTTGAGTATGACATTTACACTCGTACAGTACTTTATATATACCTTCAATATATTTTCTACTGTTTGGATTGCTCTCTTCTTCTGACCAATTGTCTGAGGATGATAAGTTGTGTTAACTGCAACTGGAGATCCTAAATCATGCTTCATTCTCACCTAAAAGTGATATGTGAAACGAGTATTACAATCAGAAATAATCTTTAGTGGCGCACCATGTCTCGCCACAATTCCGTCCAAGTATACTTGCGCGTATTTATCTATTGGAGTATCTTTTCGTAGCACTAGAGTTCTGCGTGGTTCTTTGATAACCAATCTATACCGAGAATAATATCAAAGTTGGGCAAGGAGATAGGAATTAGGTTAGCAAGAAGACTATAACTTCAATTCCTATGGTACTATCTCTATAGACTTTATCAGCAAGTAATAATATACTTCCTATGTCATCTATATGAAATGATTAGCCAATTGCGTAACAAGTAATTTGAAAATAATGTGTGAATTTATAAGGCATGAAAGAATCTGAGGCATTGAAATCAAATAAGATGTGAGCAAATCTAGAGTTTACGAGAAAATTACTAGTCACAACATTTGAGTCTTAACTTACTTCCGTTGTGGTAATCTAAAATGTATGATATTTAACTTTTGATTTTCCAAACGATTGTCAAATTCTTCAAACTTATTAGTTATTAACGGTGTTCAAACTTCCACCCGCTCATCATTTTCTATTGGGCCTTCAATCCTAATCTTTGAGTTAAAACTCAATTTTCATTGCAGACTCCTGCTCTTTCTTGGTTTATAGACTAAACCCAAGATATTGTCTTTACTTTTATTATAACTATAATTCAAATGGTCATATTCCAATGACACTCAATTGCATAAAGCAAGAAACATACAATGAACCAAACTCTCATCTCTAACCTTCCTTCATGTTCTAATGTAATATAATCACATTCTAGCATGTAGCACTTCATACTACAAAATTATTTATTATAACGGTGATCGCGATACTTCTATTGATCGCATCGATTATCTTTCATTTCAATTTCCTGGATTAGGTCGGATATTACATCGATTTTGGTTTTCTGAACCATGTAACATACTCGTCTATGTCGGAATCGGTTTGATATGACCACTAGGGTCGGAAAAACAATCATCCTCTGAGTCATTACAGAAACGATGGTAACGATATACATGAATAAAACTGAATCAATTACTAGCTTCTTGGTAACCTTGTGACTTTCCTTGATCCAAGTGTGAGTCATGTGCTTCTGGTAGTATAGGCCTCTACTACCATTCACACATACTCATACTCGTCCCAAGTATTGTCTCGCAGTTCCCAAGTCACCATTCAAAAGTTTTCACAAAGCAACTTAGCACACATGAATGTGTTTAAATAAATACATACAACAGTTTCTCCTATACTTAACTAGGGTTTTCACGTTTCTATCAAACATATATTGGATTACCTATACTCACCTTCTAGGATTCTTCTCATGCATATGCTCGATTTAATATATCCTAATACATTTCCATAGGTCGATAGAAATTTTACTTCCATTTCTTCATATAAATTCTTTCTCGAGTAGTGTCTACTCTACAAGACACACTATTCCAAAATTTACTCTAGCAGCATGGAGACAAACGGTCTTCTACTACCAGCATCATCTTCTAACTCATGCAAACCATCATGCACATTTGTTTATTTCATTATTCTTCCTTGACATCGTTATTCTTGTATCTGAGTAAGTCTAAGTCTACTTCATAGGAGTCTATCCTAAGAAGTCTACATCATAGCTACATCTCAACAAGCTTTACTAACTTCAACTTGGTTCTCTATCATTTCTGACTACAACATCTCTTCTCATACGATACTATGGGTGTATTTCTTCTTCAATTAAACATTCTACCTTACTTAGACAAGTAAGTTGCTTAACCATTTACCACTAAATGACTCAATTCACCATCCTAATATTGTATGTTAAAGTCGACTTAACACACTTTGGAACTTCCATAAGGATGTGATAGAAGTTAGCCATCACTCAGCATTAATAAATACTAAGTCTGAATATCCTATATAGGGTCACTACTCAAACTGCATACTACATTACAATGTTTTTGACAAAGTCTTGGCCTATTGAGTCTGAAAACTTAATTAGTCCTTCCTTTAATTCTTGTAAATCTTGTACAACATCAATTGAGATACTATCGAAGTATTGATCACCATCTTCGGTTCTTCCGACTCTCTAAACAATCACTGCTTCAATCTAAACAGTGGTGGAAACAACTTCGTGGATTTGTACCAACACATTTATCTTGCCCAAACGTGTTTCAAACGCACATCTTTCTTCCGAAGATGTTATTATATCATTAAACATACTTTAAATGTATAATACCACTCTATTGGTATTAATACAACATATACGATAACACTTCATAAATATTATTTTACGATATCCCTCGATAGTTTATCAACAAACTTATCGATGTCGACTATCATAAGTCTCTTTATTACTTCACGTAAATTCTAATACGTAAATTCTTAGAATTCTGAACATAAAATTTTCTTTACTAAACCAAGGTCGGCAACAGACCTTAGACTTTCTTAAATAATAGCAATTATAGATAATCACTCTAAGGCATGCTATATTCATTTATAATTTAGCACATAATAGAATATAAGGCATATCTCGTCTTAATATTCTAGAGCTTGTCTCTATTAGGTATTCAATCTAAAATATACCAGATACATATCGTATCATTTTTTTACTTAATAATTCTTGTTTCAGTTTAAAAATTCTCAAAATTCCTAGTTCACTTAAACTAATTTTCTGAAAATTCTGAAGTACCTTAATATCTTAGAATACTAGGGTTTATTATTACCCAATTCCCCACTTAAGTATTTCCTATGGTTTGTATCCATATATTTATTATAAATCCGTTCATATATTGAACTTCCAACAGTTTAAGTCTAAATACCAATTCGTGATATTTAGTTCACTTAAACCATTGCTCTGATACCATGATTGAAAGACCCCAACTTTCATATTTCTGAAAGTTCCAAACTTTCATACTTCACAATACTATTACTCCAAAACATGCTACTTGCATATTCATAAAAGCAATATTTTACATTGATAAAGAGGTTACAAACTATTTGATACAAACCGACTATTACAAAGTGTTATATATTACATAACTACCCAGCATATGGTAATTTATACAAACATAAACTGAAGTACAAAAGTATTATTACAAAATATTCTAATTCTTTCAACAATATATGATTATACTGGTCACTTATCACTTGCAATTGTTAAACATTGATAGGGTAAGCGGTGATGCTTAGTGAGTTCAATAATAGATACAATATAATGTTATGTCATATATATACTTCAATATGGCAGAAGAAAAGAGAATCAAGGAGCAACAAAGGCATATGTGAATTCATATGACAACCTTTTCATATCAATCAATGACTTGATTCAAAGATATACAATCAATGAGACATAACAATTTTCATACTTGATAAACATCAATAAAGCTTCGGCTTAAATGGCACAGAAGACATAAGATTTCTGATTAACATCTTGTTAGATTTCAGGCTTATAGTCCTGTCCAACCATTACCAATGTCATAGAATAGAAGTCATTCTCTTATGGTGACATGCTCTACATGACCAGAGGCTACGTACCAGTACCAATGTGAATCTAAGTCCTTTCACTGATCACATGGTCAAAGGTATTACTTTTGCTATAAAAATAGCGAATAAAATAACACGGGAAAATAACTCGGAATAATAACACTGAAAAGCACATAGCACATATAACACATAACATACAATTGTTACTATATATTGAACTCACCTTAGAATAATCGGGGGGTTAAAATAGTAATTTGAGCAAAACTTCAGCTCTAAATACGACTTTCTGGGGCGAAACCGGGGGTTTTAGTTGAAAACCGGACTTTACTCGGACAGAGTTTCGACTTGAAAATAAAATTTTCTCAGGAATTTCGGGGCGTCGAGGCTTGCTTCAGATGTCGGGAATGATAACGAGACTTCTAGGGGTTAAAAGCGGCTAAAAATGGGAGTAGAGGGTGAAAGATTGTAAAATTTTCCAAACAAAACCGGGCAGCCTCGCACCCTATTTATAGGAGTCCGAAGCTGCTGACTACGCTGGGCGTAGTCTTCATGTACGCGGGGTGTACGAGTCGTGGTAGCAGCTCGAATCTCGGGCTTCTACATGGCGATCATGCGAAGACAGGTAGATGTGGTTGACTCCGGATCATCTATGTGCGAAGTACGTTGGGCGTAACTCTCGCGTACGCGACGCGTACAGCTACGGATAATACTTCGATTTTTCATTTATTTTTATTTAATAACTTCAAAAATTCATATCTTTCACATATGAACTCCGTTTATGACGCTCTTTATATGCACGCGTATGTGAGAATATACTCTACAACTTTCGTTTAGACTTGATCGGCTAATTTTGATTTCATTATTATTATTATATTTTTAACAGACCGGGACAGGAAAAGTCCGTTAAAAATTCATAACTTCTTCATCCGATGTCCGTTTTCGTCAGTCTTTTTACTGTTGTACTACTATTTACGAGACCTTCGGTTCTCGTTTAGGTTGTTTTGGCTAAATATCGCTGGATCTTTATTTCGAGTTTTTAGCTGTCTACCGCTATTCCGAAACTTAAAAAAATAATGACTTCCTCATACGAAGTCAGATTTAAAAGTTCTTTATATGAAAGTTTATTATTTTTACGTGTTCTAAAATTTTCATTTTGATCATTAAGGCTAAAAAGTAGTTTATCGAAAACCCACTTTTTACACGAAATAACGTTTGCCGGATTTGTTACGGATCTTCAATTGGTCATCACTTCTTCGTTATAACTCAGATTTCGACGGGGTTTTCGCCTAAATGTTCTAACGAGATTTTCTACAACATCAAATAATAAAATTTTACTTATTTGAACATTTATATTTTAGCTAAATTTCACTATATGGCAATTAACTGGAATCTCATAAGAATTCCAATATTTTATGAGTGATTCTAAACATAGTTTTACTTTATTTATAGTAAAAACTATCTGTTAGAACTCAACACTCAATTTTATTCACTTTTAATAATGACATAACACTATTTCAGAATGTGTATGTTACAATTTTATTCTGATTCAGGAGAGTATTTTCGCAGAGAAGTTGGTTGAGATTTATATCCGGGAGGTTGTGGCACGTCATGGGGTACCGGTATCAGTAGTTTGATATAGGGATGTCAGATTCAATTCCAGGTTTTGGATGAGATTCCATGACGAGTTGGGTACTCGTCTCAATTTTAGCATATCTTTTCATTCGCAGACCGATGGTCAGAGTGAGCGGACTATTCAGATCCTTGAGGATATGCTGCGAGCATGTGTTCTGGATTTTGGTGGGAGTTGGGATACATATCTTTTGTTAGCAGATTTTTCGTATAACAACAATTATCATGCCAATATTGATCGACCTCCTTTTGAGATTCTCTATGGGAGGAAACACAGGACCCTAATTTGTTGGGTCGAGGTCGGTTAGTGGGTTATAGGGAGTACCGATGTGGTACTCAAGACCACAGAGCCGATTCAGTAGGTTCGGAGCAAGCTCCGGACAACTCAGAGTCGGCAGAAGATTTATACCGATAGGCATCGGTCTAACTTAGAGTTCTAGGTGGGAGATATGGTTCTCCTGAAGGTGTCACCTTGGAAAGGTGTCATCCGATTCAAGAAGCAAGGCAAGGTGGGTCCCAGGTATATTGGTCATTTCATGGTTTTGGCTCTGGTGGCCCGGGTTGCATATCATTTAGATATTCCAGCCGAGCTCTGTCAGATTCATAGCGCGTTCCACGTCTCTCAGCTACAAAAATTCTTATTGGATGATTCTAAAGTGGTACCTTTGGAGGATATTCAGGTGGATGACCGCCTGAATTACATTAAGAACCCGGTGGTGATTCTGGATCGAAAGATAAGAACCTTGAGGAACAAGGTTGTTGAGTTGGTGAAGGTGCAATGTCATCACTACAAGGGATCAGAGTGGACTTGGGAGCCCAAGGATGAGATGAGAAAGCATTATCCGGAATTGTTCAGGGCAGCGGACTTCGAAAACGAAGTCAAATTCTAGTAGGGGAGAATAGTAACACTTCAAATATTGGTATGTTTCTTTATTGCTTTGTTGTTAAAAAGTTTTGCATGTTGGTCCTTGGGCAGTATGCAGGGCATACCACTTGGTACGCTTAGCGTACAAGCATTCAAGCTTGTACGTAGAGCATACCACTTTGTATGTTTAGCGTACTCATACGAAGGTGGTACGAGACTCCGAACACGTACGTTAGGTACGCAGGGTGTACGTGAGTAATGTTGAAACCATAATTTAAGTTGTTGTGAATTATATAAACACCTTAAGACCTTAGGGCTGGCCTCTTAACTAGCCCCCAAACCTCCTGAAACCAAAATTCATCCATTAAGCCTTCTTGGTGGTGTTCTTAAGCCCTTGAGTGGATTTTAGTGGTTATTTTGCTTAATTTTGAAGGAAGCTTTGAAGATGGAAGGTGCTTAGCTTAAAAGGAAGGTCATAGATATAGAATCATTCCACTTGTTGCAGTCTCTTTGAGGTATCAAGTTCATACATTGGCTTATAGATTATTATATCTCTTCATAGTTTGTTTTGTTATGCTTTTGGCTCCTTTTTGGGTTATTAGAAGAGTTGAGTTGTTTTATGGAATGGTTCTTTTGGATTTGAGCTTAAGATGGTATCGTTTAGCATAAAGGTGCAAGATTTATGGTATTCTTGGTCACATGCATACATTAAGTCCCTTATTAAGTCCATTTTAAGCTTAAGAGCTTTATTTAGCCATGCAAGAACGTAAAGTTAGCAACTTTACGTGATTTTCTAGCTCAAGGGAGTTAGATCTATGTTCTGGACCTTCGTCTTAAAGGGTTAAGTGTTAAAATTGAGTTTTGGCTGCATAGGGTGAGTAAGTTGGGCGTACAAGCATGTACACTTAGCGTACATGCCTTCAAGCGAGTACGTTGCGCATATGTGCTGACTACGCCCGACGTACTCAGTCTATTGGGACTCACATGCGTGGGTATTTGGGTTTGGGATATCTTTTGGGCTTTGTTTCTTGGGGCATTGTTAGCCCGAATGGATACAAATATTTTGGACTACGAAAAATTGTTGGGCCTTAGGGCAAGGCCCATGTTGAGATTTGGGCTCAATTTGGAAAATTAGGCCGTATGTGGGCCTTGGATGGATTATTGGTTTTTTGGCCTTTTAGATTGAGAGTTTGGACTTTAGTCTTGGAACAAAATAGGAATGAGGTAAAATGTTTTTTTTTTACCCTAAGTATGGATTGAGGAATATAGTTTGACTCCAATTGTTAATTAGGTGTTATTTGATATTAATTGCTCGGGGATTCGTCGAACCAACAACTAGGGATTATTAGTGGGATTCAGCAGTGCGATGTGAGTTTCCTCACTATGTTTAGCGGGTCGAAGGCACCAATGTTGGCCCATGATTATGCCATGTTAGTATACTAGTTGTCTACATGACTCTTACATGTCTTATGTACTTGTATGCTTACCGGGCGAGGCCCGATGCCAGGCAGGGCCCGATGACCATCTTGTATGCTATGTATCATTGTGATTATTGCATGTGTATGTGTTTCTTTATTATATGTATTATGTATGTTGCGAGGGGCCAGATGATGGGCGGGACCCATTATATGTTTATTATGTATGGTATGTGGTATTTTGGGGAACTCACTAAGCTTTGTGCTTACGGTTTTCAGTTTATGTTTCAGGTACTTCTGGTTCCAGAGGGAAGAGCTCGGGATGATTGCATCGCACACACCGTGTAATTCTGCTTTTGTGTTTTACTATGATTGATATGATTTGTGATTCACTTATTTTCACTTGGGTTGTATTGATAACATTTTTTGAATAATGTTTTGTTTAAAAAAAATGAAAATTTTTGGGTTATAGTTTTGGGACGTTACAAGGCATCTGGAATAGCTCATCAGAGATTGAGAAATAGTGAGTTTGGACACTCCTCAAAATGAATTTAATAAGGAATCAAGAGAACTTTTCTCTGAAAATTTAAATGGATCTTGTTTCCATTCAAACTTCAAAATTACATCTATGCTTGTTATAAGCTTCTTGACATGTCACTTTCGCCAAAGGATTTGTCTATCATCATTTGATTTCATCTAAAGACATTATTCTTGGTGATATATCATATAACTAGAGATTGATTATATTCTGGCTGTAACTTTCTCAACCTTAATAAAAGGTTTGGAGCATTATGCGTATCATCTAAATTAAATAATTTTAGGACATCCATTAGTTCGAAGAGATTTTCTTTAATCTTATGTTTATTATTCACAAGTCAAATAAAACGAAAAAGGAATTCACATATGTTGATTTTTGAAACATTAACCCAATGAACTTCATCATTTTGTTGATGTTTTTCAAAAAGTTTCGGATGTGAAGGCGAATGACTTTTACACAATATTGCAAACTTCTTGGTATTACTTATAGGATATCGCTTCGCAAGATATAAAATTTCAAAAGTTATGGGCATCTAAGTTCCTCATCCGTATGAAGTGTTTGAGAAGATACGAACATACCAAATTGGCTAAATTATTGCATTACGTGAGTGGGGTGTTGTTTTGTGGATTAGGAATCTAGATAGAAAAACTCAACCATATTTTCATGAGAACGTCAGAGAAGTACATTTTCACAACTATTTTCCTAGAACATGTCATCGAAAGAATTACTTTGTGTGGAAAGAACAAAATGAAGCCGAAGGCAAAGACTCTAGAAATGTTATAATGGTACATTCTTATACGAAATCAAATGCTAAACATTGTTCTAGATATCTTTCTGAATAAGATTCCAGCTCCAACGAAGACTCAAGCGATCAAGTCATGATTTTGAAGACATGACACAAACGAGGAGATTCTTGAAGTCTTAAAGATCAATTGTTTCTGTCTAATTTTGAATACAATTTTGAGTCTTTTCTTGTTTCAATCCTTTTTATAATAGTTATGTAAATACATGTTTCATTCTTTCCTTTGTATTACGGTTTCAATGTAATTGACCTTCGCAATATCTTTGCTCAGTCGAAACCCTTACGTGTTGTAGCATGCATGCACGTATCACATCATATTTTTTAAGAATATTTTATGTTGAGATTTGGTGACATACTATATATGCTACACGTATCATTCTATAATGAGTTGATTTGCATGGCCACCACTTTTTTGTAACTATATATATATATATATATATATATATATATATATATATATATATATATATATATATATATATATATATATAGAGAGAGAGAGAGAGGAAGGATCATTTGAGAACTCATAGTTTTCCAAGAACCCGAGAACTAAATGTAGAACGTTAGATAAAAAAAGAAGGGTCGAGATGTAAGGTGACGTTTTGTAAATAAGTAAAAAAAAAAAAAAGAAGGAAGGGTATCTTAATTAATTTGATCAGGGGTATTATAGGAAACGTAATTTTAATTAAATTATATCATAAATATACTGAGAAACTAAAAATGCATCCTCTCTCTCTCTCTCTCTTGAACTCATGATCCGCACTCATCCTCACAGTCACCTTCTTCTCCGATGATTCCTCTCATCAGCTTCTTCTCCAACATCGGAGCATCTACTGTTTTGATTTTCTAAACCTCCATCGCCAATGATTCGCTCATCAAGCTTATCCGTTTCCCCTAAAATCAGCGGCACGTCCTCCAAATCTGGAGTTATTGTTCCTCATCGATCTCTCATCTCCGATCGGTTTTGAAGGCACCGACTCCGATCCTCTGCAATTCCATCGAGATATAGAGTTAGTCATCTTATTGGAGCCACCTCTGGCCATTCAGAAGTTTAGATTTGTATCAATCCACACTCATGAAGTTTAGATCGCCTAGGGTTTGTTTACCTCAGACGGAGAAAAAAGCGATGTTATTCTTCAAACATGTATTATACTCCACCATTCCCGATTCGGAAACCACCTTTGCCGACATCAGAGAAGAAATGGACACCACCGTAATCCAGTAATAGCAACAGTCTTTTCCATGTCATCCACAAAGTTCCCGCCGGTGATTCTCCAAACATTAGAGCCAAACATGTCCAGGTGATCAATTTTTTACTTTCTCTTTTCTCCGATTGCTGGTTTCTGTCCTTTCTTGCGAATTCCTTTTTTTAGTTATAATTTTCAGAAAGGTTTCTAGGTTTTTCTTTTAATGTTCTTTTGGTAAAGTATCCAAACGAATGATGATTAATTTGTTCTTAATTTGGTGATTAAACTAATTACATTTCTAAGGATCACAATCTATTTGATAAAATGCCAAAGTGAAACCACTCTGAACTAATCTTCTGATCTGCTTAAGGGTTTATAACTTTACATGTTGATCTTGTAATCTTTGTTGATAGTTAGTAGACAACAATCCAAACAAAGTTGTATCAATGTTTTGGGTTGCTATTAATTTGGGTGATCTAGTTGATAGTGCTTTATTTGACATGGTTGTAGTGATGAAACAATTGAACATATCAGATGAAGCAATCGAAGCCATCAAATCTTTTCATCGTTCATTCCCACTAGAATTGTATTGCATGAGAATGATTTTATACATTTGAAACATCTGAAAAACATAAGAAACAAAAATCATGTTAAAACTTCAGCCAATTGCAATACAACCCTTGCAAAGTCATTCTTATGTGATTCTACCATAATCATTCTTATGTGATTATACCAGAAATACAATTCTGGCCGAATGAAATAACTATTCTTAAAGAATACACATAGAAGAATACATTAGATACACAATATTCTTAAAGAATGAGATAACTATTCTTAAAGAATGAACATAAAAACTTAAAAAGATAATCAAGGAACAACAATCTTCAAGGACCAACAATCTTCCAGGTCTGGTGAAGGTCTTTATCCCCTGAAAATCTAATAAAAGTTAATTTCTAAGAGGGGGAGATGAGCAACATTCACACATTTATACACATGTATAGAAAAAAAAAAGGCACAAAGAGATGCCAAAATAGAGTTTACTTACTTTAAAAGATATATGATTTGTTTCTCATCATTGTGGACAAAACATGCATATACATGTTGAAAGTGACTCATTAAGAAAGAAAGAACCAATTTTGGAATAAGCAACTTAAGTTTACTGAGACATATTAACAAACAGTTGGTGTGCAAATCGGAATATTTTCAATTCCACCAACAGGGATGCCATTGTTTATGATATTCTTCTATATCTTCGAACCTAAAATCAAGAACTAGGAATTTAGAGAAAAATCGAACCATATAAAAATCTCAGCTGAATGGAATCGAGAACTGACAATTTATGGGGCTATCCTTGTCACTCTACTTTCTTCCAAATACCCACAATAAACATGATACCTGAATAAAGACGATAACATGATACCTGAGATGTCGTTTACGGTTTGTGGAGGGAAATTGAAACAGAAGAGCTATTGCAAAAAACGAGTGGACTGATCAGGAGGCAGCTAAAGAATTCTATATAGCTACATAGGCGGCGATGATTGGTCAAATTGGTGGCTCCCAAACCTCCACCAATCGATGGAGATGATAGGGACGGAAGCCTTAATTGAGAAATATAAGATGCATACACACAGTTGTAGCAGGGTCATGGTCGACATGTGCATCAAAACTCAACTGATGCGGCCGAAGGTCGATGACAAGGGGAGGAGACGATTTTGTGGTTGTCAATGGAAAAGGCAATAGGGAGGAGGCAGAAATAAAATACGTATGATATGAAAGGCTAGGGTTTAATAGTTGGTCAAAGAGATTTAAATGGTAATTTCCATGAATTAATGGATTTTATTTTAATTATCATGCTAAAGTTACATAATTACCCTTATTACAATTTTTAATTATTTAATTATTCCTAAATTCCTATTGGTGTATTCATGCACACAATAGTTGTTAGAAACATTTGAACCTAGCTCTCTCTCTCTCTCTCTCTCTGTCTCTCTCTCTCTTATATATATATATATATATATATATATATATATATATATATATATATATATATATATATATATATAAGTGGGTGTGGCCTTAGGATTAAATCTGCAACCAAGATCAAACATTCTATTGCAATCCTTTGTATTTTCCATGCTTATGTTTTTTCTGAACATTTGAGCTTGAGTTAATCAACCAAGTATTGAAAAGTTTATTTGCTCATTTTAATTCCAAATCATTTTATTTGCCTTCAACATTTTTTTTATGTTCCAACATTTACATCAGTTGTCCTTGCCACCTTGATGTCTAGCTTTATTGTATCTGTCCTTTTTCGTTTAGGATAATGACTTAGGAAGGTAATAACGTTTCCTATTTTTCCATTTTAGGTCCCTAACGTATTTTTTGTGCGTATTACACCATTAAGGTTATTATAACCATTTATAAATAGTCCTTTTAACAGGAAGAAGCCGGTAAAAGGATTATTTATAAACGGTTATAACAACCTTAATGGTGTAATATACACAAAAAAAATACGGTGGGGACCTAATATGGACAAACGGGAAACGTTATTACCCTCCTAAGTCATTATCCCATGAAACTATAAACTCCTATAGTAAATTTTTACTTTTTAGATAAGAAACTTGTAGGTCTTGAGGTTGGTAGTTTGGATGTTTTTAACCTCAGCCTTCTTTATAAATGGAAGTGGCAGTTTTTTAATGACAAGGGAGCTCTTCGGGTTAAAATTGTCAAATTTTGTCATGGGGAAGGTAGTGGTTTTTCGGAAGATTCGAGAATAGGAATTAGAGGGGGTGTTTGGCAACAGATTGTAGGATCAATAAATCCCTCCATGAGAAAGGTTCTATTCCTTCTAATTACATGTATAGAGTGGTGGGGGTGAGACTCAAACGAGGAATATTCAAGCAAAAGATTGGCGTTGGGGGATTAGAGGAGGAGCCAATGAAAATTACATCCCTCCGGATCCTATTATTCACTTACTCGAGCATCTTGATTAAAGGCTAAAGCAAAGAGCCTCCCGAACCGCTCCCTAAGAGGAATATTCAAGCACCAAACATCCTTCTACAAGATAATCAAATTGGGTCGATTCAGCCCGTCCTCTAATCCCCCGACGCCAATGAAAATTACATCCCCCCCGGATCCCATTATTCACTTACTTGAGCATCTTGATTAAAGGCCAAAGCAAAAAGCCTCCCGAACCGCTCCTTAAGAGGAATATCCAAGCACCAAACATCCTTCTAGAACCTCGTTTGAGTCTCATCCCCCACCACTCTATACATGTAATTAGAATGAATACAACCATTTCTCATGGAGGTGATTAATGGATCCTACAATCTTCTGCCAAACACCCCCTCCAATTTCTATTCTCGAATCGTCCGAAAAACCACCACCTTCCCCATGACAAAATTTGACAATTTAAACCCGAAGAGCTCCATTGTCATTAAGAAACCGCCACTTCCATTTATAAAGAAGCCCGAGGTTAAAAATATCCAAACTACCAACCTCAAGACCTATAAGTTTCTTATTTAAAAAGTAAAAATTTATTATAGGGGTTTATAGTTTCATGGGATAATGATTTAGGAGGGTAATAACGTTTCCCGTTTGTCCATATTAGGTCTCCAACGTATTTTTTGTGTATATTAAACCATTAAAGTTGTTATAACCATTTATAAATAATCATTTTACCGACTTCTTCCTGTTAAAATGACTATTTATAAACGGTTATATTAACCTTAATGGTGTAAAATACGCACAAAAAATACGTTAGAAACCTAAAATGAACAAACTGGAAACGTTATTACCCTCCTATGTCATTATCCCTTTTCGTTTTAGCGATATACTATTTTGTATTTTGAGGTAACACTTTCATATTATAGGAGATTAAAACGAACAAGTCAATTAAACATATTATTTATTTATTATTTTATTTTAGCTTTGTTTGCTATAAGTCATTTATTATTTTTATTTATTGTTCTTTATCTTAGGCTAACGTTTCATATTACACGAGATCAATTGCGTGGATGCTCAAACATATATATATTTTTAAAAATCTTTTTATGCCGGAGGTCATACTCCGAAAGTTGTCTCCCTAACGTCCGTAGGGTCTGCCTACTTCTTCGATGATTGGGGTATTGTTAGTGTTATCTTTAATACTTTTTGTATTTTTAGTTGTTTTATTACTATGAAATATTAATTAAGTTGGCCAACTCATTAAAACGCATAAAACCATACAAACCGTCCGGACCAAATCAACTGCATTACTCCTTTTGGAACTTCAACGATTTGGTTGGTGGTTTGTTAAAAATTCAAAACCGTATACTTGGTTTTGAGTATAAACCGAACAATACCATACTATGAACACTCTTAATTTTTTATTTTTTTTTAATATGAATACGCTAATTGCTATTTCAAGATTGAGATAGCCCTCTAAGCTTGTTAATTTATAAATCATTGCGAAAATTTTCTATTTAATAAGGCTTTTACAATATATGATGAATTTTTCAAAGCTTTTTATTTTTTAAAAGCAATATGAATGCTCTAAATGTCATCTAAAAGTTCATCTGAAACACGTTTATCGAAATCTGATGAATTGAAACTATGGAATAATTACGGTCACATTTACTCATATAAAAAACCAGTTACTAGGAGACAACATTGGATTTAACCTATAAAGAGATATTATCGTACTTAAAAGAAAGGATAAAATTATTTTATTTCTAAAACAAAAAGAAAATTTTATTTTGAAATTTAAATTATTCTATGTAAGCTATGGCCATATAAAGAAGATATGCATGTGCTACACTAAAAACTTTTATAACTTCTACGATGAAAACAAAAAAGTATTATTATAATATATTCCTAAAACTAATTGATTTTAAATACCTCTCTTTGCATAACATTCACAAGTACAATAATTGTTTTCACTAAAATACAAACGATGAATCATAATAAGGTTAATATAAGTCATGTGGCCTATTGATAGGATAACGTGACTATTGTCGACCCGACATATAACGATATCGTGCATATCCCATTTGATAAAGGACGCGCTCCCACAGTAACAAACATACTAGGGCACTGTAGTGCATAGTATATCGTGCTTATATATGGTCATGTGAAAGTTAGACGATGAGTCTAAACCGGGCGTTATGGCTGATGTAGCAGTCCAAAACGCTGTTATAATGCGACGAACATTGTCCTCTTAGGCGGTAAAACGCATTGTAACGACCATGGAGAGCAGCATCCGTTCCTTTCTCTTTCTTCCTTTATTTTTCTTCTTTCTTGGCTTTTCAACAACATTTTTATGGACAAACACCATCCATTTTCTTCCCAACGCCATTTTCATATTTCTTGTCTCTAATGTGGCCTTTTAACGGAGATGACCGAGTACTCTTATGAATTTGGTTCGTAATATGATTTTTTTTCTTAATCTCTCAATTATAAAACTCTAATTATTTTCATCATGTCGTTTACTGTGGCCGTTAAACCTTCTTCATGTGCTGCTAATGATATTTCGTTGTTTGCCCATGCTCACATACTCTCGTTAGATTCCCAAACCATAATAGATAAGGGTGCGTTTGGTTGTGGAAAATTTTCCAGTTTTCTAGGAAAAATTTCTAAGAAAAACGAAAATTTTGAAAACACGTTTGGTTCGTACAGTTTTTCAAAGTTTTCTAAGAAAATGAAAATTTTCAGTTTTCCAAATTGTATGTAAATTAGAAAAATGACTTTTGCAGTTTTCCAAAGTTTTCCAAATTTCTAAAATGGAAAATGAAAACTCCATCCGTTCCAACTAAACGTGTTTTCATTAAAAATTGAAAATGAAAACTCAACCCTATTTTCTGAAAACATTTTCATAGAAAATGAAAACAGTTTTCCACAACCAAACGCACCCTAAGATTTTCAATTTTATCTCATATTTCCATATATTATTTCCTCCATCTTAGTATATATAAAATCGATATAACATATTCTTTTATATCTTTATATATGTTTGAAATTTTTTCTTCTTTCACCATAAATGTTTTTTTTTGACAAATAATTTGGATTCCAAATATATATGTATCAGAATTAACGTCTGCCCCTAGTAACTTAAACATATCATTGTATGATCTCATCTTAAACACATCATTGTCTGGTCTCATCCAACTTTCGTCTCTAGAAAGTATAAGTGTATCTCACATTAGTGTGACACGTCCCTTGTATCTCTATATATGTTTGAGTTTTTTCTCTCATTTTTTCATAATGAATTTTGGGTAGATGATCTTAAACTCCACATATATATTATATGTTATCTGAGTTGACATCTTCATATATATCTTACATGATGTCAGAGTTAATGTCCTAATTGTTAGATTATGATTTATGATACAACAAATTTCTATCTATTATGATCTATTAAGTGCTATTGCTATCTATCACAATCCGATACAACACTCAATGGCCAAACACGTTGATATTAAGTGCTAAGGCTACTTTGATTTATTCAATCATTTGATGATATTGTTGATGTCTTTACTAAGACATTAGATGAAACCAAGATTCTCATATTTTTAAACAAGTTAGGACTAATGCTTCTCGATCCTTAGTTTCTTAATGAAACGTATACTCATTTGAGGGTAAGTATTCCTCCGTGGAAAAATACTTTATCCTCCGATTTTTGTTGACGGTCAGTTACATGTTTTGTTAGTTTAACCAGTTTACTTGTTTAAGGTGTTAGCTAAAATTCAGTCTATCTCTATCCAAGTTTGGCTTTCGATCGAAGATGCAAACATGTCCTTTAATCATGACTAATCCGAGAGTGACATCCCTATCCTCATTAATCAGATAGTATGGTCCGCCTCATTATTCCAATTTAACACAAGGTATATATGAACAATATTCATTTTCACGTTTTCGATTCTTTAGTTGGTCCCGTGTATTTAATCATGTGTGATTATGTGTATTTAATCACATATGATTGATGTGGAAAATATTTGTTTTCATGTTCTTGATTTAATAGTTGTTCTCTTGTATATAACCACATATGATTATATGTATCTAATCACATGTGTTTCAATAATTTTTTTCAATGTATTTAATTTTAATTATATGTGACTATATTTAATCACATATAATTAATTTTTCTGATATATTTAACCGTATGTGAGTATATGTTTTCGATTTAATAGCAAACAATAATATCTCATTATTAGAAGTATTCATAAAAAAAATCTTTAAATAAAATTTTCCAAAAGCATTTAATTGAATAAATAAACCAAAATTAAAGATAGCGGCGAACATCATATACTTCTTTTTATTTGTCTCCACCCTTACTCGTTCCACTTTGTCTTTAGTACATAGGTGAGTTTAGGTCTCTCCATGATTAAATCATAACAAATATTATTTTGAATGGTTAAATTGAAAACTTCTAATTAATGCCCAAATTTTATAAAATAACCCAATTATATTGAATAGGTATATCAGTTAATCACAACTTAATAAAATGACTAAATTAATGTTTGTATTCGACATAAAATTTGAGAAGTTATTTAAATTCTTACAAAATTCCTCCTTTAGCCCATATAAAGCCCATAAGCAGCCAAGTTAGGTAAAAAAAAAAAAAAGAGAAGTTGAGTAATGAGACCATCACTTATTGCAACATATTGTAACTGAACATCCTTACTGCATGCGTAATTGCTCTTTCTTTTTCTAGATTTTTTCACTATGGCTTTAATAGTTACTTTTACTTAAATATACATTCTATTAAAGAAAAATTAGAAGATCTTATGAAGGAAATATGAAGAAAAAGCAAACCCAATGTGTATGTTGGCATCGGTAATGGCCAGAGAAAGTAGCCATAAAATCTGTAATGTCGCGACGGCAGACGTCAGTGAAATGGGATCGGAAACCAACTGAGCAAGCAGGTTGGCGATGAAAGTGTCTGTCTCGATGAGCTATTGTCTACGGTTGGAATACTCTGATTCTAGATCGGGAAACCATATCTAGTGTTCAAGTGAAACAAGATTGCAAAACGAGATCTTATAATCGGTGAAACGAGATCTAGTAGCGGTTCAGTACCACGAGAGGCATAAGAGGTGGTTTCTAGCGGTAGGAGGTCGGGGAGGTGACGAACACACAAATTCAGAAAAAGTGAAAAAGCATCCATCTTGTGGTTTCGACGGCGTTATAGTGGTTCAGATAGTGTTATGGTGGTTTCAGCGGCGGTCTGGTGGTTTAAGAGGTGTTTTGGTGATAATGATGATGGTCTGATTTACCATCAAGATGAGAGAAGGGGGAGAGAGAAAGTGTGTGTGTGTGTGAGTGAGAGGGAGGGAGGGAGGGAGAGAGAGAGAGAGATACAGAGAGAGAGAAAAAGATATTGAGTGAACGACGTATCTTGTATAATTTTTAAAATTTTAAAGATTTAAAATTAATGGTCTAAACTTGTGGCTGTAAATTATTCTCATTTGTTCTCAAAATAACAAATGTTCTCATTTAAACATACTTATATATATATATATATATATATATATATATATATATATATATATATATATATATATATATATATATATATATATATATATATATATATATATATATACACAAGGTTAGAACCTGTGGAAACCACAGTTGGTATGTTTAGAATTGTTATGTAAACAAAAAATTATTAAATATTATTAAAAACATGTGAGATTTAATATGAATTTGACATTATCGATACCATATAATTCATAAATGGTCCATGTTTTAATATTAGGGAAATGTAAATACATGAATGGACCCTATTTTACTAACTTTACAAAAAAGGTCCCTTTTTTTAAATAATTGTTTATCTATGAAAGTAGGATGCTATATGAGACATACAATTGAAAGAACATTGCTATTCAGAGGTATATGAGCACAAAAAAGTAACAAAAACAATTAAATAACATTGTATTATCATATTCAATCTTTTGATAGAAATAATTTCAGTTATAGTCCAACCAATCAAATTGACCAATATACCCCATCCCTATTTTGTTCTAGACTTTTATGTATTTATAGGTTTAATTTCAAAGTATAATGCTATTTTATGCATTTAACTCATAAATAAGCCACAAAGCACAACTTCTGTTATAGACTGATCAAATAAATTACCATTACATCCCTATTGTATACAATTGATATAAAATGCTATAAATAGACACATATAGACATTCTTTGGTGGAAACAATGATGATGAAATATGGTATTTATCATACATGCATAGATGCCATAATATGGTATTTGTCACTTAAATACACACACTCTATATTTATCTATAAACCTTGTCCCATTTTCTGCTAATCCATAGCAAACAACAATATCAATTAATAAAACGTAAATAAAAAAACCATTTTGATTCTATTGGTCTTGTTGAAAAGCTCAGGAACTTATGAAAGGGGGAAATGAAAAAAATAGAAAAGCAGCAGTATGATTACCTATTGTGAGTGAGTAGCACAGATATGTCGACACTTTAGGCAGCCCATGTTTGGTATTCAAAATCAAAAGAAAAAAAACAACCACTACACTATAGAGTTAAAGTTCTTATATAAAGATAAGGTTTTTGAAGTTTACACAATTTCAAAATACCCAAACATAGTTTAACTTTGTGTATGAGCAAGACTCTAGATAACATCAGAGTTTGTAAATGGAATTTAAGTGAAATGTAAAGAAAGATACACTGTGTATATGAACCCATCAGGGTTTTTCATCAACATATATAGTTAGACTTAGTTAGGCTAAGTAGAGAAAAAAAACTCAGAAACAACATGAGGGGAGTAGATATCGTTTTGCTCATAATAACTAAAAATAACATTAAACTTTGCAAAAGGTTATATATCTTAAGAAACCTTAAAAATCCTAATAACACCTTTAATACTCCCACCGATTTTTCTTCAAGTTCAATAACTCAAATCATTGTTATGTTCAATGGGGTTTTCCTTTTATTTGCCCTAATGTGACATCCCCAAAATCACGGCCAGAAAGGACCGGTTTTGTTTATACTTTATTTCAAAATCAGAGTTATCTTTTAATAAATGGTTTGCGGAATTTGTCCCAAAACAATAATATGATAAAGATTTATCAAAAGCATTTCCATAGAAATGTATTCATTAAAAGACTCGGGATGTCATGTTCGTACAGATCAAAAGTATAAACAGTACAATATAAGCCTTACTACATTATTTCATATCTACAGGCCTATATCCGTAATCCCTCGTCCAAAACATCACACCTATGCTCATGCGCCACTACCTGTAATACATAAAACTGAGTGGGTCAGGCTTGGGAGCCTGGTGAGCACATAGGGTTTTCAACCCACAATAAATAAGTTTATTAATTTCATCAATCAACAATAACCCGATTACCCGTTCCCGTTATCCTCACTTTACGTCCCTAAACACCTATCATAAGGGACCTAGCCTAAGGATTATCATCGGGACGGACACTACTGCTAAGGGGATTCCTCAGCAATAAATATCCTAATAGGCAACCATGTGGGGGATGGAGTACACCGGTGAACACATCGTTCACAACACCTACAGGTTGCGAACCTGCTAGTGTTCCACTGGACTGTCTAGAAGAGTCCGTGGTCGTCATCTATACTCCGCTAGATGACTGGATCAACAACAACAACATCGAGGCCTCTCATCATTTTATCACACATCACCTATTACATCTACCCATGTTTTACCCCAACATTTTCGTAGATATAAAATACATATACAGTTTAAATCATTGAAAACATGTATAACAACGTTCATCTAGCATAGATAGCAAGTATTCAGATAATATGCACACATAACACGTAATTTATATAAAATACTTCATATCTATGTGTAAGTTGAAGGTAACTATGCACTCACCGGAAAAGGTGGTGATTCCGAACTCAGACAGCGCTTCGCTTCTTAAAAAGAATTTTTCTTCGACGAAACCTAGTATTATTACCACTAGAGTTTAGTTTATTATTCGTCGAGACTAATTAATAGTCTAGCTATTATTATTATTATATAAGCGTCAAAAAAAATACTTATATAACCCATAATAATAGCCCAAGTATTTATTATAAGTTCCTAATAACGTTACTATAATTAAATAAAAGTTATATTAAAAATAGTGTAGACGTAGCTCACTTACAGCGGGTTTTATAGAAAACCGGGCTTTGCTTGGAGCAGCGTTCCCGAGCCGAAAAGCTCTTCTTCTCAGAGCCTTCGAGCACTCCGGGGCTTCCGCCTCGTGCTAGGGAGGTTCCCTAGGCTTTTCGGGGGATTTCGGGGCTAGAGAGAGGTTCTAGAGAGAGAGAGAGAGAGAGTAAAGAGAAGAAAGAATGGGAAAGGTGTGAAGAAAATGAGGGTGGGAGAGGTGGTATTTATAGGGTGAAATGTGGCTGAACTTGGTGCCACATGTCACCATCTGGTGGCAAGCCTTGGGGAGAAAGCAATGGCCAAGATTGTGCCACATCACCCATTTTCGCACAGCACACTTCCGACTTCTAAAATCCGTAACTTTCACATACGACCTCCGTTTTTGACGTTCTTTATATCCACGCGTAGGTAATAATAGGATCTACAACTTTCATTTTGACACCGTCAGCTAATTCTCGACCGATCTTAAATTTAACAGTACAAGGAGATTATACTGTTAAACGTCTGCGTAAAATTAATAACTTCTACATACGGACTCTGTTTTTGTCTGTCTTTTTACCGTTGATTTCCTATTAATGAGATCTTCAACTCTCATTTACGTTGCGTAAGCCAAAAACCGATCGAACTAAAATTCGAGTTTCAGGCCATGCACTGCTAAGCCGAATCTTAGAAAAATCATAACTTCTTCATACGAAGTCAGATTTGGGCGTTCTTTTTATCGATGTTCTTAGTTTAACATATTCTACGACTTTTGTTTAGATTGCTAAGGCTAAAAAGTCTTCTATCATAAATTCACTATTTACGTCTCTCGGTGTCGTGCCGGTTTTGCCGTAAAACTTCGGCGGGCCATAACTTCTTCTTTATAGCTCGGATTTCGGCATTCTTTATATGCACGGAAACCTTGAGACATATTCTACAACTTTATGTAGAGATATCGGGATTATCTCACACTTTAATTTTGACGCTCATTTTTATTCTTTATTAATTATACATTTATAATTAAATAATAAACACATAAACACACATAATTCACATAATACTCAAATATTTCATATTTATTACTTCAAAAAGAGTTACAATAGTTGACCTAGACTATTACATTGACAAAAATGCTTAGCCCTGAAAACCCGGGCGTTACAATTCTCACCCCCTTAGGATGATTCCGTCCCGGAATCATGCATCAGCAAACAGATGTGGATAGCGACTCATCATGTCATCCTCTGTTTCCCAAGTGAGATTCGGCCCATTCGAATGTTTCCATCGGACTAGCACCAAGTCGACCATCTTGCGTCGTAACTTCTTAGTCTTACGGTCAATAATTGTCTCAGGCTCTTCGATCAGCCTTTTATTCTCATCCATCCTTAATTCCGAGATTGGAATTATGTCGGGAACATCTCCCATGAATTTCCTCAAATAACACACATGGAAGGTGTTATGAATACCATTGAGTTCTTCGGGCAATTCCAGCTTGTAAGCTTGGTTCCCAATCCTCTGAAGAACTTTGAATGGTCCAATAAACCTTGGACTCAACTTTCCTCGTTTCCCAAATCGTATAAGTCCCTTCCACGCTGAGACTTTAAGTAAAACGGAATCCCCAACTTCGAAGTTTATCGGTCGTCTTTTCTTGTCGGCATAGCTCTTCTGACGATCCTGAGCTGCTAACATTCTTTCCCTAATCACCTTCAATTTCTCAGCAGTCTCATGGACTATCTCGGGGCCCATAAACTGCTTCTCTCCGGCTTCAAGCCAACAAGACGGCGTACGACACTTCTGCCCATACAAGGCTTGATAAGGAGCCATCTTGATGCTCGAGTGAAAACTATTGTTGTAGGAAAATTCTACCAGAGGTAAGTGCTCGTCCCAATTCCCTTGGAATTCGAGGGTACATGCTCTCAGCATATCTTCCAACGTCTGAATCGTTCTTTCACTCTGACCATCAGTTTGCGGATGGTAAGCAGTCTCAAACACAACTTTGTACCCAACTCCTCTTGTAGACTCCTCCAAAACCTTGACGTGAAACGACTATCACGATCTGACACAATCGTAAGAGGGACACCGTGAAGTCTTACAATTTCCTTCACGTAAGCATTTGCGAGCTTATCCATAGACCACTTCTCGTTGGCGGCTATGAAGTGTGCACTCTTGGTGAAACGATCCACGACTACCCAAATCATGTCGTGTCCATTCTTCGTTCTGGGCAGTTTAGTCACAAAATCCATGGTGATGTCTTCCCATTTACCCATGGGTACAGGTAAGGGTTCTAAACTCCCATACGGTTTTTGATGTTGTGCCTTAACCCTCGCACATGTTATGCACTCAGCCACATACTTCGCAACATCGAGCTTCATCGTCGGCCACCAGTAGTAGGGTTTTAGGTCCTTATACATTTTAGTGCTACCGGGATGAATCGAGTACATGGTCTTGTGTGCTTCTTCCATTAGAAGATCTCTTATTCCTCCCGTCTTAGGTACCCAAATTCGATCTTGGAATACATTCAGTCTTCGACTGTTCGTACCGAACACTAACGTTTTTCCCAAACGTTCTTCCTTTCGGTCATTCTTTTCTAAGGCTTCTTCTTGAGCTTTCCTGATACTTTCCACAATCATCGAGACGACTTCAATTCTTAACGCTCTTGGCCTTCTTCTTTCAAGATTGACTTTCCGACTGAGAGCATCAGCAACAATATTTGCTTTACCTGGGTGGTAAAGTATCTCACAGTCGTAGTCCTTGAGAAGTTCTAGCCAGCGTCGTTGCCTCATGTTCAACTCCTTCTGATTAAAGAGATACTGGAGACTCTTATGATCAGTTAAGAGCTTGCACTTTGTGCCGTAGAGGTAATGCCTCCATATCTTTAAGGCGAATACTACCGCTGCCAACTCCAGATCATGAGTGGGGTAGTTCTTTTCGTGCTCTTTCAATTGTCGAGATGCGTATGCTATCACCTTTTCTCTTTGGGTCAGAACACAACCTAACCCGACTCCAGATGCATCACTATAAACTGCGAAATCTTCGACTCCATCGGGTAGAGAAAGTATCGGCGCTTCACATAACTTCTTCTTTAGCTTCTCGAACGCCTCATCATGTTTCTCACTCCATGTATACGTAGCTCCTTTATGGGTCAAAGCTGTTAATGGAGCAGCTATCAAAGAAAAGCCTTGGATAAATCGTCGGTAATATCCGGCTAATCCTAGAAAGCTTCGAATCTCCGTGGGATTCTTCGGACGTTCCCACTTCATTACAGCTTCGATCTTGGCAGGGTCAACCATTATTCCTTCTTGGTTAACAACATGACCCAAGAATTGGACTTCCCGTATCCAAAAGTCGCATTTGGAGAACTTTGCAAAAAGCTTCTCCTTCTTTAACACCTCCAACACTTCTCGTAGATGCTTGCCATGCTCCTCCTGGCTTTTCGAGTAAATGAGAATGTCGTCGATGAACACTATCACAGATTTATCGAGGAATGGTTTACAAACCCTATTCATCAAATCCATGAATGCTGCGGGAGCATTGGTTAGTCCGAACGACATAACCAAGAACTCGTAGTGTCCATATCTTGTTCTGAATGCAGTCTTCTCAATATCCTGCTCTCTCACCTTCAGCTGATGATATCCTGACCTAAGATCGATCTTTGAGAAGTAGCTCGAACCTTGCAGCTGATCGAATAGATCATCAATCCTCGGTAATGGATACTTGTTCTTCACCGTTGCCTTATTCAACTCTCGGTAGTCTATGCACATCCTCATGCTTCCGTCCTTCTTCTTCACGAATAACACCGGAGCTCCCCAGGGTGATGAACTAGGTCGAATGAAACCGCTATCCAACAGCTCCTGAAGTTGCATCATGAGCTCCTTCATCTCCGTCGGTGCTAATCGGTAAGGTGCCTTTGCTATCGGTGTTGTTCCTGGTAATAAGTCTATACGAAATTCTACTTGCCTATCAGGTGGTAATCCAGGAAGATCTTCGGGAAAGACTTCCGGATAATCGCACACAACCGGTATATTCTGCACCTCTTTCTTTTCTTTCTTAGCATCGATTACGAATGCCAAGTACGATGCACATCCCTTGGACAAACATTTCCTAGCTTTCATCAAGGATATGATTCCAGAACTCACTCTGCGTTTGTCCCCGTACACCATAAATGATTCCTTTCCGGGTGGGTTTATCCTAACTATCTTCTTTCGGCATAATATCTCGGCATCGTTGGCGCTAAGCCAATCCATACCCAAAACGATGTCGAAACCGTTTAACTCTATGGGTAATAGTTCCTCCTGGAATTCGTTTCCGTTTAGGTCAATGACGATGTTCCTAATACGATTACTAACAGGTACGAATTTGCCACTGGCAACTTCTACAATTAGGGCGTTATCAAGTTTTTCTACAGGTAATGCTAATTTCGCACTAAATTTATGCGACACAAAGGAGTAGTTGGCTCCAGAATCAAACAGTATATTTGCAGGCAAACCATTTACAAGAAAGGTACCTGAAGCGACGTCTGCTGCCTCCTTTGCAGCCTCGAGCGTCATCTGGAAGGCTCTCGCCTTCGGCTTTGGTGGTATGTTGGGTCTTCCTGCCTCCTTCTTCTTCGGGCAGTCCTTCAAAATGTGCCCTTCTTCATTACACCCATAACAGGCCTTCTGGTTAAGGGTGCATTCGTTGGCATAGTGCCCAGGCTTTCCGCATTTGTAACAAGTGACCCCTCCATCACACTTCCCAGAGTGCTTCTTCTTGCACTTGTCACACCACTTTGCTTCTGATCCTCCTCCTCTCGAACTAGACTTCGAGAATCTACCTTTCTTACCGGACCTCGAGGATCCGTCAAATTTCCGTTTCTCTCCCACTTTCGCTCTCTCCAGACCCTTTTCTCGTATCTGGGTCTCCACATTCTTAGCAGCCCAGATGGCAGCTTTTAGAGTGGTAGTTTGCTTGACCATTGGACCGAAGTCCGCTGGTAATCCGAGGGCAAATTTGTTAACCTTGGAGAGTTCAGTTGGGACGAGGTGAGGAACAAGCTTCATTTTCTCAGTAAAGCTTGCAGCGTATTCAGTAACGCTCATTCTTCCCTTCTTCAGATTCTGGAATTCGTTGCTGATCTCCAGAAGATCCTGCTCAGAACAGTATTGCATCTTCAACTGTACCAGAAAATCCTCCCACGACATTTTGCTTGCTTCACCTTTGGGCATTGAATCAGCTAATAGCTTCCACCAGCTTAGTACTCCAGATTTCAATAGAGGAACTGCAAGAGCAGTCTTCTGCCTATTGCTACACTCGCAACTCTCAAACATTGTCTCCATCTCAGAGATCCAGTTCATGACTTCCACCGGCGTCGGGCTTCCGGATAGACTCGGTGGCTTGGATGCCATGAAATCCTTGTATTTGCATCCACGTCCATCATTTCCTCCATCCTGGTGGTTTTGCCTAACTATCGGTGGGTTGGCTTGACCAATAGTCCCACTGTAGTTTCCTTCTTCAGTCTGCCCTTCGTTCAACTCGGGCTGTTCGAGCTGAATAGTCGCTTCCTCTCGATTTTGCTGGAGCAAACGCCTGGTTTCCTCCATTTGACGATCCAACATTGCCTGGATCATCGCTTGCACTCCGGCCATCGTTATTGGTCCGGCAGCGGCTTCCACAACTGGTATTTGCTCGATCACGGGGGGTTGGTGTCCGTTCCCATTTGCGTTTACGTTTCCGCTACGGGTCCTTACCATCTTGATCTATATACCGAATAAGGTGGATTTAGATCTTTATTTAGGAGAGACGTTTTAAATCGTCCTTATCACTCCGACACGTTTACATGCTAGTTCTAATATCGTAGTCGTACGTTTAGAATCCTAAACACATAAGGTTCCAGATCCGGTCGGCAACAGACCATAGATCCCGAACAAAATAACAGCATATCATGCATAAAACATTTAGCACATAAAAGCATTTTAGGCACAATTCCTAAAATAAGCTAGTGCTCACACCTCACAATCATCGCTTAGCATTCTAAGTTTAAGTCTAGAAATCCTACAAATTCCTAGTTCGCTTAAACTAATGCTCTGATACCAACTGTGACATCCCCAAAATCACGGCCAGAAAGGACCGGTTTTGTTTATACTTTATTTCAAAATCAGAGTTATCTTTTAATAAATGGTTTGCGGAATTTGTCCCAAAACAATAATATGATAAAGATTTATCAAAAGCATTTCCATAGAAATGTATTCATTAAAAGACTCGGGATGTCATGTTCGTACAGATCAAAAGTATAAACAGTACAATATAAGCCTTACTACATTATTTCATATCTACAGGCCTATATCCGTAATCCCTCGTCCAAAACATCACACCTATGCTCATGCGCCACTACCTGTAATACATAAAACTGAGTGGGTCAGGCTTGGGAGCCTGGTGAGCACATAGGGTTTTCAACCCACAATAAATAAGTTTATTAATTTCATCAATCAACAATAACCCGATTACCCGTTCCCGTTATCCTCACTTTACGTCCCTAAACACCTATCATAAGGGACCTAGCCTAAGGATTATCATCGGGACGGACACTACTGCTAAGGGGATTCCTCAGCAATAAATGTCCTAATAGGCAACCATGTGGGGGATGGAGTACACCGGTGAACACATCGTTCACAACACCTACAGGTTGCGAACCTGCTAGTGTTCCACTGGACTGTCTAGAAGAGTCCATGGTCGTCATCTATACTCCGCTAGATGACTGGATCAACAACAACAACATCGAGGCCTCTCATCATTTTATCACACATCACCTATTACATCTACCCATGTTTTACCCCAACATTTTCGTAGATATAAAATACATATACAGTTTAAATCATTGAAAACATGTATAACAACGTTCATCTAGCATAGATAGCAAGTATTCAGATAATATGCACACATAACACGTAATTTATATAAAATACTTCATATCTATGTGTAAGTTGAAGGTAACTATGCACTCACCGGAAAAGGTGGTGATTCCGAACTCAGACAGCGCTTCGCTTCTTAAAAAGAATTTTTCTTCGACGAAACCTAGTATTATTACCACTAGAGTTTAGTTTATTATTCGTCGAGACTAATTAATAGTCTAGCTATTATTATTATTATATAAGCGTCAAAAAAAATACTTATATAACCCATAATAATAGCCCAAGTATTTATTATAAGTTCCTAATAACGTTACTATAATTAAATAAAAGTTATATTAAAAATAGTGTAGACGTAGCTCACTTACAGCGGGTTTTATAGAAAACCGGGCTTTGCTTGGAGCAGCGTTCCCGAGCCGAAAAGCTCTTCTTCTCAGAGCCTTCGAGCACTCCGGGGCTTCCGCCTCGTGCTAGGGAGGTTCCCTAGGCTTTTCGGGGGATTTCGGGGCTAGAGAGAGGTTCTAGAGAGAGAGAGAGAGTAAAGAGAAGAAAGAATGGGAAAGGTGTGAAGAAAATGAGGGTGGGAGAGGTGGTATTTATAGGGTGAAATGTGGCTGAACTTGGTGCCACATGTCACCATCTGGTGGCAAGCCTTGGGGAGAAAGCAATGGCCAAGATTGTGCCACATCACCCATTTTCGCACAGCACACTTCCGACTTCTAAAATCCGTAACTTTCACATACGACCTCCGTTTTTGACGTTCTTTATATCCACGCGTAGGTAATAATAGGATCTACAACTTTCATTTTGACACCGTCAGCTAATTATCGACCGATCTTAAATTTAACAGTACAAGGAGATTATACTGTTAAACGTCTGCGTAAAATTAATAACTTCTACATACGGACTCTGTTTTTGTCTGTCTTTTTACCGTTGATTTCCTATTAATGAGATCTTCAACTCTCATTTACGTTGCGTAAGCCAAAAACCGATCGAACTAAAATTCGAGTTTCAGGCCATGCACTGCTAAGCCGAATCTTAGAAAAATCATAACTTCTTCATACGAAGTCAGATTTGGGCGTTCTTTTTATCGATGTTCTTAGTTTAACATATTCTACGACTTTTGTTTAGATTGCTAAGGCTAAAAAGTCTTCTATCATAAATTCACTATTTACGTCTCCCGGTGTCGTGCCGGTTTTGCCGTAAAACTTCGGCGGGCCATAACTTCTTCTTTATAGCTCGGATTTCGGCATTCTTTATATGCACGGAAACCTTGAGACATATTCTACAACTTTATGTAGAGATATCGGGATTATCTCACACTTTAATTTTGACGCTCATTTTTATTCTTTATTAATTATACATTTATAATTAAATAATAAACACATAAACACACATAATTCACATAATACTCAAATATTTCATATTTATTACTTCAAAAAGAGTTACAATAGTTGACCTAGACTATTACATTGACAAAAATGCTTAGCCCTGAAAACCCGGGCGTTACAATTCTCACCCCCTTAGGATGATTCCGTCCCGGAATCATGCATCAGCAAACAGATGTGGATAGCGACTCATCATGTCATCCTCTGTTTCCCAAGTGAGATTCGGCCCATTCGAATGTTTCCATCGGACTAGCACCAAGTCGACCATCTTGCGTCGTAACTTCTTAGTCTTACGGTCAATAATTGCCTCAGGCTCTTCGATCAGCCTTTTATTCTCATCCATCCTTAATTCCGAGATTGGAATTATGTCGGGAACATCTCCCATGAATTTCCTCAAATAACACACATGGAAGGTGTTATGAATACCATTGAGTTCTTCGGGCAATTCCAGCTTGTAAGCTTGGTTCCCAATCCTCTGAAGAACTTTGAATGGTCCAATAAACCTTGGACTCAACTTTCCTCGTTTCCCAAATCGTATAAGTCCCTTCCACGCTGAGACTTTAAGTAAAACGGAATCCCCAACTTCGAAGTTTATCGGTCGTCTTTTCTTGTCGGCATAGCTCTTCTGACGATCCTGAGCTGCTAACATTCTTTCCCTAATCACCTTCAATTTCTCAGCAGTCTCATGGACTATCTCGGGGCCCATAAACTGCTTCTCTCCGGCTTCAAGCCAACAAGACGGCGTACGACACTTCTGCCCATACAAGGCTTGATAAGGAGCCATCTTGATGCTCGAGTGAAAACTATTGTTGTAGGAAAATTCTACCAGAGGTAAGTGCTCGTCCCAATTCCCTTGGAATTCGAGGGTACATGCTCTCAGCATATCTTCCAACGTCTGAATCGTTCTTTCACTCTGACCATCAGTTTGCGGATGGTAAGCAGTCTCAAACACAACTTTGTACCCAACTCCTCTTGTAGACTCCTCCAAAACCTTGACGTGAAACGACTATCACGATCTGACACAATCGTAAGAGGGACACCGTGAAGTCTTACAATTTCCTTCACGTAAGCATTTGCGAGCTTATCCATAGACCACTTCTCGTTGGCGGCTATGAAGTGTGCACTCTTGGTGAAACGATCCACGACTACCCAAATCATGTCGTGTCCATTCTTCGTTCTGGGCAGTTTAGTCACAAAATCCATGGTGATGTCTTCCCATTTACCCATGGGTACAGGTAAGGGTTCTAAACTCCCATACGGTTTTTGATGTTGTGCCTTAACCCTCGCACATGTTATGCACTCAGCCACATACTTCGCAACATCGAGCTTCATCGTCGGCCACCAGTAGTAGGGTTTTAGGTCCTTATACATTTTAGTGCTACCGGGATGAATCGAGTACATGGTCTTGTGTGCTTCTTCCATTAGAAGATCTCTTATTCCTCCCGTCTTAGGTACCCAAATTCGATCTTGGAATACATTCAGTCTTCGACTGTTCGTACCGAACACTAACGTTTTTCCCAAACGTTCTTCCTTTCGGTCATTCTTTTCTAAGGCTTCTTCTTGAGCTTTCCTGATACTTTCCACAATCATCGAGACGACTTCAATTCTTAACGCTCTTGGCCTTCTTCTTTCAAGATTGACTTTCCGACTGAGAGCATCAGCAACAATATTTGCTTTACCTGGGTGGTAAAGTATCTCACAGTCGTAGTCCTTGAGAAGTTCTAGCCAGCGTCGTTGCCTCATGTTCAACTCCTTCTGATTAAAGAGATACTGGAGACTCTTATGATCAGTTAAGAGCTTGCACTTTGTGCCGTAGAGGTAATGCCTCCATATCTTTAAGGCGAATACTACCGCTGCCAACTCCAGATCATGAGTGGGGTAGTTCTTTTCGTGCTCTTTCAATTGTCGAGATGCGTATGCTATCACCTTTTCTCTTTGGGTCAGAACACAACCTAACCCGACTCCAGATGCATCACTATAAACTGCGAAATCTTCGACTCCATCGGGTAGAGAAAGTATCGGCGCTTCACATAACTTCTTCTTTAGCTTCTCGAACGCCTCATCATGTTTCTCACTCCATGTATACGTAGCTCCTTTATGGGTCAAAGCTGTTAATGGAGCAGCTATCAAAGAAAAGCCTTGGATAAATCGTCGGTAATATCCGGCTAATCCTAGAAAGCTTCGAATCTCCGTGGGATTCTTCGGACGTTCCCACTTCATTACAGCTTCGATCTTGGCAGGGTCAACCATTATTCCTTCTTGGTTAACAACATGACCCAAGAATTGGACTTCCCGTATCCAAAAGTCGCATTTGGAGAACTTTGCAAAAAGCTTCTCCTTCTTTAACACCTCCAACACTTCTCGTAGATGCTTGCCATGCTCCTCCTGGCTTTTCGAGTAAATGAGAATGTCGTCGATGAACACTATCACAGATTTATCGAGGAATGGTTTACAAACCCTATTCATCAAATCCATGAATGCTGCGGGAGCATTGGTTAGTCCGAACGACATAACCAAGAACTCGTAGTGTCCATATCTTGTTCTGAATGCAGTCTTCTCAATATCCTGCTCTCTCACCTTCAGCTGATGATATCCTGACCTAAGATCGATCTTTGAGAAGTAGCTCGAACCTTGCAGCTGATCGAATAGATCATCAATCCTCGGTAATGGATACTTGTTCTTCACCGTTGCCTTATTCAACTCTCGGTAGTCTATGCACATCCTCATGCTTCCGTCCTTCTTCTTCACGAATAACACCGGAGCTCCCCAGGGTGATGAACTAGGTCGAATGAAACCGCTATCCAACAGCTCCTGAAGTTGCATCATGAGCTCCTTCATCTCCGTCGGTGCTAATCGGTAAGGTGCCTTTGCTATCGGTGTTGTTCCTGGTAATAAGTCTATACGAAATTCTACTTGCCTATCAGGTGGTAATCCAGGAAGATCTTCGGGAAAGACTTCCGGATAATCGCACACAACCGGTATATTCTGCACCTCTTTCTTTTCTTTCTTAGCATCGATTACGAATGCCAAGTACGATGCACATCCCTTGGACAAACATTTCCTAGCTTTCATCAAGGATATGATTCCAGAACTCACTCTGCGTTTGTCCCCGTACACCATAAATGATTCCTTTCCGGGTGGGTTTATCCTAACTATCTTCTTTCGGCATAATATCTCGGCATCGTTGGCGCTAAGCCAATCCATACCCAAAACGATGTCGAAACCGTTTAACTCTATGGGTAATAGTTCCTCCTGGAATTCGTTTCCGTTTAGGTCAATGACGATGTTCCTAATACGATTACTAACAGGTACGAATTTGCCACTGGCAACTTCTACAATTAGGGCGTTATCAAGTTTTTCTACAGGTAATGCTAATTTCGCACTAAATTTATGCGACACAAAGGAGTAGTTGGCTCCAGAATCAAACAGTATATTTGCAGGCAAACCATTTACAAGAAAGGTACCTGAAGCGACGTCTGCTGCCTCCTTTGCAGCCTCGAGCGTCATCTGGAAGGCTCTCGCCTTCGGCTTTGGTGGTATGTTGGGTCTTCCTGCCTCCTTCTTCTTCGGGCAGTCCTTCAAAATGTGCCCTTCTTCATTACACCCATAACAGGCCTTCTGGTTAAGGGTGCATTCGTTGGCATAGTGCCCAGGCTTTCCGCATTTGTAACAAGTGACCCCTCCATCACACTTCCCAGAGTGCTTCTTCTTGCACTTGTCACACCACTTTGCTTCTGATCCTCCTCCTCTCGAACTAGACTTCGAGAATCTACCTTTCTTACCGGACCTCGAGGATCCGTCAAATTTCCGTTTCTCTCCCACTTTCGCTCTCTCCAGACCCTTTTCTCGTATCTGGGTCTCCACATTCTTAGCAGCCCAGATGGCAGCTTTTAGAGTGGTAGTTTGCTTGACCATTGGACCGAAGTCCGCTGGTAATCCGAGGGCAAATTTGTTAACCTTGGAGAGTTCAGTTGGGACGAGGTGAGGAACAAGCTTCATTTTCTCAGTAAAGCTTGCAGCGTATTCAGTAACGCTCATTCTTCCCTTCTTCAGATTCTGGAATTCGTTGCTGATCTCCAGAAGATCCTGCTCAGAACAGTATTGCATCTTCAACTGTACCAGAAAATCCTCCCACGACATTTTGCTTGCTTCACCTTTGGGCATTGAATCAGCTAATAGCTTCCACCAGCTTAGTACTCCAGATTTCAATAGAGGAACTGCAAGAGCAGTCTTCTGCCTATTGCTACACTCGCAACTCTCAAACATTGTCTCCATCTCAGAGATCCAGTTCATGACTTCCACCGGCGTCGGGCTTCCGGATAGACTCGGTGGCTTGGATGCCATGAAATCCTTGTATTTGCATCCACGTCCATCATTTCCTCCATCCTGGTGGTTTTGCCTAACTATCGGTGGGTTGGCTTGACCAATAGTCCCACTGTAGTTTCCTTCTTCAGTCTGCCCTTCGTTCAACTCGGGCTGTTCGAGCTGAATAGTCGCTTCCTCTCGATTTTGCTGGAGCAAACGCCTGGTTTCCTCCATTTGACGATCCAACATTGCCTGGATCATCGCTTGCACTCCGGCCATCGTTATTGGTCCGGCAGCGGCTTCCACAACTGGTATTTGCTCGATCACGGGGGGTTGGTGTCCGTTCCCATTTGCGTTTACGTTTCCGCTACGGGTCCTTACCATCTTGATCTATATACCGAATAAGGTGGATTTAGATCTTTATTTAGGAGAGACGTTTTAAATCGTCCTTATCACTCCGACACGTTTACATGCTAGTTCTAATATCGTAGTCGTACGTTTAGAATCCTAAACACATAAGGTTCCAGATCCGGTCGGCAACAGACCATAGATCCCGAACAAAATAACAGCATATCATGCATAAAACATTTAGCACATAAAAGCATTTTAGGCACAATTCCTAAAATAAGCTAGTGCTCACACCTCACAATCATCGCTTAGCATTCTAAGTTTAAGTCTAGAAATCCTACAAATTCCTAGTTCGCTTAAACTAATGCTCTGATACCAACTGTGACATCCCCAAAATCACGGCCAGAAAGGACCGGTTTTGTTTATACTTTATTTCAAAATCAGAGTTATCTTTTAATAAATGGTTTGCGGAATTTGTCCCAAAACAATAATATGATAAAGATTTATCAAAAGCATTTCCATAGAAATGTATTCATTAAAAGACTCGGGATGTCATGTTCGTACAGATCAAAAGTATAAACAGTACAATATAAGCCTTACTACATTATTTCATATCTACAGGCCTATATCCGTAATCCCTCGTCCAAAACATCACACCTATGCTCATGCGCCACTACCTGTAATACATAAAACTGAGTGGGTCAGGCTTGGGAGCCTGGTGAGCACATAGGGTTTTCAACCCACAATAAATAAGTTTATTAATTTCATCAATCAACAATAACCCGATTACCCGTTCCCGTTATCCTCACTTTACGTCCCTAAACACCTATCATAAGGGACCTAGCCTAAGGATTATCATCGGGACGGACACTACTGCTAAGGGGATTCCTCAGCAATAAATGTCCTAATAGGCAACCATGTGGGGGATGGAGTACACCGGTGAACACATCGTTCACAACACCTACAGGTTGCGAACCTGCTAGTGTTCCACTGGACTGTCTAGAAGAGTCCATGGTCGTCATCTATACTCCGCTAGATGACTGGATCAACAACAACAACATCGAGGCCTCTCATCATTTTATCACACATCACCTATTACATCTACCCATGTTTTACCCCAACATTTTCGTAGATATAAAATACATATACAGTTTAAATCATTGAAAACATGTATAACAACGTTCATCTAGCATAGATAGCAAGTATTCAGATAATATGCACACATAACACGTAATTTATATAAAATACTTCATATCTATGTGTAAGTTGAAGGTAACTATGCACTCACCGGAAAAGGTGGTGATTCCGAACTCAGACAGCGCTTCGCTTCTTAAAAAGAATTTTTCTTCGACGAAACCTAGTATTATTACCACTAGAGTTTAGTTTATTATTCGTCGAGACTAATTAATAGTCTAGCTATTATTATTATTATATAAGCGTCAAAAAAAATACTTATATAACCCATAATAATAGCCCAAGTATTTATTATAAGTTCCTAATAACGTTACTATAATTAAATAAAAGTTATATTAAAAATAGTGTAGACGTAGCTCACTTACAGCGGGTTTTATAGAAAACCGGGCTTTGCTTGGAGCAGCGTTCCCGAGCCGAAAAGCTCTTCTTCTCAGAGCCTTCGAGCACTCCGGGGCTTCCGCCTCGTGCTAGGGAGGTTCCCTAGGCTTTTCGGGGGATTTCGGGGCTAGAGAGAGGTTCTAGAGAGAGAGAGAGAGTAAAGAGAAGAAAGAATGGGAAAGGTGTGAAGAAAATGAGGGTGGGAGAGGTGGTATTTATAGGGTGAAATGTGGCTGAACTTGGTGCCACATGTCACCATCTGGTGGCAAGCCTTGGGGAGAAAGCAATGGCCAAGATTGTGCCACATCACCCATTTTCGCACAGCACACTTCCGACTTCTAAAATCCGTAACTTTCACATACGACCTCCGTTTTTGACGTTCTTTATATCCACGCGTAGGTAATAATAGGATCTACAACTTTCATTTTGACACCGTCAGCTAATTATCGACCGATCTTAAATTTAACAGTACAAGGAGATTATACTGTTAAACGTCTGCGTAAAATTAATAACTTCTACATACGGACTCTGTTTTTGTCTGTCTTTTTACCGTTGATTTCCTATTAATGAGATCTTCAACTCTCATTTACGTTGCGTAAGCCAAAAACCGATCGAACTAAAATTCGAGTTTCAGGCCATGCACTGCTAAGCCGAATCTTAGAAAAATCATAACTTCTTCATACGAAGTCAGATTTGGGCGTTCTTTTTATCGATGTTCTTAGTTTAACATATTCTACGACTTTTGTTTAGATTGCTAAGGCTAAAAAGTCTTCTATCATAAATTCACTATTTACGTCTCCCGGTGTCGTGCCGGTTTTGCCGTAAAACTTCGGCGGGCCATAACTTCTTCTTTATAGCTCGGATTTCGGCATTCTTTATATGCACGGAAACCTTGAGACATATTCTACAACTTTATGTAGAGATATCGGGATTATATCACACTTTAATTTTGACGCTCATTTTTATTCTTTATTAATTATACATTTATAATTAAATAATAAACACATAAACACACATAATTCACATAATACTCAAATATTTCATATTTATTACTTCAAAAAGAGTTACAATAGTTGACCTAGACTATTACATTGACAAAAATGCTTAGCCCTGAAAACCCGGGCGTTACACCTAAAATTCTATGTTCTTACATAAGTTTCTTGAAAAATAAACAAATTAAACCAAACTTATAAATTAGAAATAAGTTAAGAATAATTAAGGAATAGTTTAGGTGCTTAGCATGACCTAATTGATGAGCCTTTAGCATTGTAGAATACCATATTTTGAGGCAGCGCCATGAGATGTTAGCGCGGTAAGGGATTTTACTTGGGGAGGAAACGGGTTGAGTTTCCATCGGTGAAAATTAATAGAAGTAACGCCAGTTGGGCTAAGGATAGCAGGTTAATACTGGGTCAGGACCCAGTGGTTTTTAATGTTATCCAGTTTTCACAGGCGGCGAATGAATGTGTAAGGCGGAAGTATAGTAGTGTCATCAGGTGACACTAAATTGATGAGTGTTGTCATCAGAGGAAAGAAGCAGGTGGCCGGATCGAAGCAGTTGATAGGACCTTGCAAGGGAAGAGATGGATTTTAGGGATTCGATAGCAGTGTTTGAAGGAATCTGGGTTGGTTGAGATCAGTGGATGCATTGTAGGAGTATCATCCGGAAGTTTGTGTTGCCACAGGCTTCGAGGACGAAGCCAAATTTAAGTGGAAGAAAATTGTAACATCCCGAAATTTCAGAAGTTCAATGAAGGGCCAAAAGTGTAAATAAAAGAAGGTACTCGACGAGTAGGTCTTCTTACTCGCCGAGTCGGAGCGGGATTGAGTCGCTGACTAAGTGGCCAACTGGCCGAGTCGACAGCTTGGACTCGACGAGATGGTGTTGAAGAGAGAAAACCCTAATCCCGGGGGTTTTGCCTATATAAAACACATTATAACACACCCTCAGTCTATTTGCTACCCTTTTGAGATCCAGAAACCCTAGAATCGAGTGAGCTTCCATTAATAGAGAGAATAGAGCTTTGAAGGGGAAAATCTTAGAGAGGGGCTTGAAGATCAAGAGGCTTGTTTCAAAGGAGTGGTGTAGATCTAGGATCTACTTTAGTTGGAGCTTATATTGGAGGTAATAATCTGTTGCTTGGGTTCTTTTGCATCCAGATCTATTATCATTTGAGATTTAGGGCATTTTTGGTATGATTGAGAGCTATTTCGAGTTAGAGGCTTAGATTTGAGGTTGCTACCTCGGATCTAGGCTTGTGATGGTCCAAAATGTCATAAAGCACTTGTCTAAGAGTTGTCGGTGAAGCCCCCTAGTCCTTAACCCTAGCCCTTGTATGTTTTGGGCCTATATCTCCTTGGTTTCATGTAAAGTTTGCAACTTTATGTGAAGGTTAGATTGTAGAAGGGTGGATCTATGGATTGGAGCCCCTACATGGCTCGAAAAGCCTTTGAATGGATTAAGAGCTGGAGGGAATCGACGAGTCATAAGTGTGTACTCGATGAGTTGTATGAACACATGCAAGGACTCGACGAGTTGGAAGAACAAGTCGGCGAGTCTATTGAAGATTGCCTTGGACTCGGCGAGTCTGTTCTTAGACTCGGCGAGTCAGGTCGCAAAACCCTAGCCTCTTTTGGTTAAAGCCTTGGATTAAGTGATCCAGTTGGTGACTCAGTAAGTCGGACATGATGGGACTCAAAGATCGTTGGACTCGGCGAGTCTTGGGGAGACTCGACGAGTTAAGTTGTGTTATGAGGGTTTTCTGGGTAGGGGAACTCGGCGAGTAGAGTCAACCAGGAAGGTTGACGTTGATTGAGGACTTTGACTTTGACCAAGAGTTGACCATTTTGACTTCCAAGGGTATTTTGGTAATTTTGGTATTTATGGAATTGATTCTTTGGTAGTGTTTTGTGGTGAAGTTCGTGGCGGTGGTCGAAGTAGCTTGGTCTTGTCTTTTCAGTCGGAAATTGAAGGTGAGTTATCCTCACTATATCGACAAGGTCTACGGCACCAACGTCGGCCCTTTATCGGATGGAAATCTGGGTGTTGTTTGTTATGTTATTGCTTCGCTATATCTGCATCCTGGTATTTAGGATGGTGTTATGTTAGTGACCTGGTTAAGGTCAGTACCCAGTACATAGGGTAATGTTATGTTAGTGACCGGTTAGGTCGGAATCCTGGTTAGGATTTCGATATGCTATGTGATATGTTAGACTGTTTGTCTGGTCAAGGATTTGTTATGTGATTAATTGTTTTATATGCACATGGTTGTTTGACGGGGGTTGGGTTGAGGTGGGTCCTACTTTGTGCTATAGGACAACATACCCAGGGCGGACCGGATATTTTGAAGGCCTAACAAGCGGTCCGGATAGGCTGAAGGCCCCAAGAGGGTAGACCAGATGTGCCGAGGCTCGGAGAGTGGACTAGCCGACTGAAGGCCTGATGTGGGCGGACCAATCATACTGTAGACTTAGAGAGTGGACCAGGTGGATTGAAGGCCCGATGCAGGCAGACTAATCACACTGTAGACTCGATGTGCATGGCTAGACTCGGAGGGTGGACCAGGTGGACTAAAGGCCCAGTGTGGGCGGACCAGTCACACAGTAGACTCGATGTGCATGGTTGTTCTAATTTTGATATGTTATGAGTATGTTTATGTGTGGTTGGTATTTTGGGGGTAAATCAATAAGCTTTCAGGCTTACAGTTCAGTGTTTTGTTTCAGGTACTTCAGGAGATCGTAGCACGGCGAAGGCGTGATCGTACCGCTACTCATGTTTTATGATTTATGTGATATGGTTATGGGGGATACTCTGATGTTTAAACTATTTTGAAAACAATATGTATAAACTTAACGGTTTTTGAAGGAATTAAAATGTTTTAATTGTAACACCGTAAATTTCAAAACAATTTTTTATTTAAATATAATGGTTTAATTCTTAAAAACATTTTTCTTAAAATTTCATTCATAATCAAATTACAAAACATAACTGCATTTTCACTTGCATAATAAACCAAGATCCTCAAAACATGACTCTTTCTCTGGTGTGTACAATCAAGCCGGTGCCATCCCGTGATCCTGAGAGAAACCTGAAACACATAACACAAAACAATGTAAGCACGAAGCTTAGTGAGTTCCCCGAAATACCACACATAACACATATTAGCCACTCGAGGCTATAACTCTGTGGGTCTGTGGACCCTACTCTGTGAACCTTACGGTTCTAACTCTGTGAACCCTCTAGTTCTAACTCTGGGAACCTTTCGGTTCTAACTCTGTAAACATGCACACCATAAATCACATAGAATTAATGCAGTACAACACATAGCATACAAATACTCTGTCACATAACTCTAGTTACCTACTCAAGGTAAACTATGGTGAGAAGACTCACCTGGCAAGCAGGAAGCAGATATCCTCACGCTTGCATCTCGAACTCGCCACCATCTATCACATAAGGCAAATGCTCTCTTGAACATAATTCTCGAGACTAGACTCAATCCTCTCTTGTCACCCTCTTAAGGGTAAAAGACCATTTTACCCCCTTCTTGGTCCAAAGGCCACATTGCTGACCAAACCCTAAAAGTCAACAAAAGTCAACGGTCAAACTTTGACCCAACTCGCCGAGTGCACTCCGATGACTCGGCGAGTACACACATGTTCACTAACTCTTTGTCCCGCTTGGTACGTAGAGTCCCTCCCTATGCTCGATGAGTCATACTAGACAGGAATCGCGGGGCCATCCCGACTCAACTCGCCGAGTCTCAAGAGCAACTCGGCGAGTACCGCCTTGAACTCCAGTCCTCTAACCCCCTCATGACTCACTGAGTCATCCCCCAACTCGGCAAGTCTATTCACTGAGCAATTTACGTGAAACCCTAACCCTACTCGCCGAGTCTCAAGAACAACTCGGCGAGTTCATGCCATGCACAAACTCTACTGACCTCCTGAGGTTAGATCTATTTCCCCAAACCATATATATGGCCTCCTCAAGCATGAATGTCACGTAAAGTTCGAAACTTGATGCTTGTATAACCACAACAAGACATCAAAAGGAGATTTAGTCCCAAAATGGCAACCTAAGGCCGATAACCCCAAACTGGTCCATAAAGCTCCAAGGGTCAAGGTCTCTGGACCTCTTTGAGTCCAGATCCAAGGCACAAACTCTAAGAGGGACCATTTGCTCCACATAATCACTCTCCAAAGGGGTTAGAAAACCCTAAATCTAATGATTAACACCAAAACTGAAGGAGGTTCGAACCATTACCTCAAAATGATGTCTCTGAACTCTGGAACTGCTTGAATCGCACCTCCTCTTTGCTCTTGTCACCTTCTTCTTGCTAAACCAAGGGTTCAAGGATCAAAAAGTGACTTCTTCTCCCTCACAACGATTTGGCTCACTTAGGGCTCTCTCAAGGGACTGGTAGCCGCAATGGGAGGCTATAAGTGCCCTTAAATAGGCTCCAAACCCAGGGGATTACGGTTTCATTAAACAGCGTGGACTCGTTGAGTCCGAACGTGAACCCGGATGAACATCCGCGACCCTACTCGGCGAGTCTTGGCTCCAACTCGCCGAGTTCCTCCTCAAACTCCAAAATGATTAAATAAAATAATATACCTGGGAAATCAGGATGTTACATTTAATTTGGCTTAAATTTTTGGGTGTTACAGACCAAGTCAAAGAGAGCATCGAATATCTAAAACTAACACTTGTTTTTTTTTTTTTTTTGTAATATGCATGTTTTAGTACTTAATTGAACTAATAGTCTTGGTTTTTAGCTTATTTATTAGTTATAATGGCTAATTAGGTGAAGGTAAAGTTAGTATTAATTTTTTTTATAGGCATTCGCTAAAATGAAATAGCCATCGCTATTTCATTGCTATCGCCACATAGCATATAAGTAGGTTGTAGCTATTATCTCGCTATCGCTATCGATAACACTATCCTGGATAAGGTATGTCCATGATAATATACCCATTAACCTAAGCTCCGGTACATCTATAGCATAATCTTGAAGTTCCACATCCACGTTATTGACATTCCTAATCCCTTAACCCATTGTGTTTTGTGAATAAAGAACTTTAGAACACATCGTTAAGGTCAAAGCTTTTTTGCTATCAAGAAGATATTAGCATTAGATTAGCCTGAAGGAAAAAGAAAAATTCAATTTTTTATAGTAATTAATTATGAAGTAGGAATGAGTTCATGTTGGATATGACTAAAACATGTCTGTAATAGTTTAATATAGCAATCTATTTTAAAAATTGAATTTTATTGTACAGTGCATTTGGTCGAACAATTAGTGGGCAGAAATTATGCACCGTTAGAAACAAAGATACATTACCTTCAACCCGATTCATTTATTGCTTTTGTTTAGATGTCTGCGAAGGAAAGCAAATTAGAAGTAAGAGATATTGAGAAGGACGTGACACAGACGATGGCAGAAAGGCGGGCAATGATGGTGGAAGAGATGTGGTGGTATTGGTTGCAGTGTTTTGGGTAATGGTTTAAACTAGCATAGGCAGTGGTGGACAAGGGGGTAAGGTGGTGGTTCCATCAAATTTATAGGGCTTTCATTAAGATGGGATAGAGTAAACCGATGGGTGTAGAAGGGGTGTCGGAGGGCGTAGTGGAAGACAAAAATGAAGATTATAAGGAGATGGTTGTTGATAACTTGATTCGAATAACTGGGTTTTCAAAAGATAATTCAATTTTGAAGAAGGATAATAAGGAGAGATAGCAAGCGAGATTTTAGGATTCAACATAGTTTCTAGTTTTAAGTGCTGATTTTGAGGGACGAAGTTGTTTGAAGAATGAGCAGGAATAATTTTTTGATAAAATTGGACAAAATGACACGTGAGATGTTGGTGTGTATAAGAGGAACATGTGACACCTTAGAGAGGTTTTTATTAGCAATATATATATATATATATATATATATATATATATATATATATATATATATATATATATATATATATATATACACACACAAACACACACACACACACACATATATATATATATATATATATATATATATATATATATATATATTAGTTTATAACCTGTGGGGAACCATGGTTGTACAATTAATTGAACTTTTAAAATAAAAACTAAAAATTATTAATCAATTAATTTAAATAAATTATTAATTAAAAGATTTTTTTAATTATATAAATTTTAATCATTGATTTAAATAAATATGTGAAATTATATCACTTTATAATTTGTATTAAGTTTATTTTAATTTTTATTATAATGTTATTAATATAATTTAATTAGAGTGAAAATTTTGAATTTTGAAATTTGAATTAGAGAATCAATAGGTTTACAAATTCCCTGTATTAATTAGGAGATATAATATCATGATACATGACAAAAACAGAATAAAATATATATTAATTAGAAGGTTTAATAAGATGATACATGTCAAGAGTAGAATAAAACTATTCTTTTATTAGATAGGAATATATATATATATATATATATATATATATATATATATATATATATATATATATATATATATATATATATATACTAGTTTATAACTCGTAGGAACTACGGTTATAAAATTAATCATACTTTTATAGTAAAAACTTAAAATTATTAATAAATTATTTTAAATAAATTATTAAAAAAAGAGATATTTTTATTAGTTATGTGAAATTATAATCATTGATTCAAATAAATATATAAAATTAATTTTTAATATATATTAGATATTTTTTTTTTGTCAATTAATGAAAACAATAATTTAAAATTTAAAATTTAAAATAGAATCACATTAATAAGGAGATCTAATAAATTTAAAATGGAAAACTAATAGATTGACAAGTGGCAATAGATTAATTAAAATATCTAATATGATGACACATGACAAAATAACTACTCTTTTATTAGTATATATATATATATATATATATATATATATATATATATATATATATATATATATATATATTCATTTATTGTATTCCAATTACACAGATGTACTGGATTTTAAAACAAACTTTATATCGTTTTAAAAAAAAATCATTTAAACTGATTATCAACGGATATATCCATCACTATAGTCTGTATGTAATTCGTTGGAAAATATCGTTTGTCAGTAATCCGTCAGAAAATACGGTCAACCCTAGTCAAAGAAAAATGTGTCGGTAATTCGTCGTTATGTTTCTGATGGAAAATTCTATCGGAAATCTATCACAAATAATTACCCACGAGACTTTTCCTACCAACCGAATTCCGGCGGTAACCGTTAAGTGACGGAATACAAAAAGAAAATTTCGTCGCAAAAAAACCTTTTTTTTTTACTAATGAATGACATATATTATTTGTTATCTATAAAATTTTATAACATACAATCTATGCCATTAAAAAGGTTTTTAATAATCACTACAAGAAAAGAAAGCATTAGCTGCGACACCTTTAGCGGCGACAGCCAGCAATAGCGGCGACACGTAAAAGACGTGTTACGTGTCGCCGCTATTGCTGGTTGTCGCCGCTAAAGGCATCGCCGCTAATGCTTTCATTTAGCGATCCGCGTCATTTTCACTCCAGCCGTTCGATTTGTTTTCAATCTAACGGTTTTTAAGGAAAGCGGAAAGGCGCGCTGAGTTTTCCCTCCGTGTGTCGCCGCTAATGCCCTATTGTCGCCGCTATTTCCCTACGTTGCTGCTAATAGCTGTCGCCGCTAATGCTAAACGCATATACCCATCACAGTTTACCTTTCTGCCATTCACAGCTTACCCATACTCTTTCTCTCTCGTTTTTTCTTCAATATCTCGCAATTTTTCAACTTGGTGGACGCATTGCTTCTTGGACCGGTGCTAGCTAGCTTCTCCTTCCCTCAAGGCAGCCACAATACCGCCACAACCCCAACCAAGGTCGACATTTAGCCAAAATTCCGAAATTGCCCCCAACCAAGGTCAAATTTCTCATCTTCTTTATGATTTTTCTGTTTTAGATGATAAATAATGAGTATTTTTCAAGTTTGTTGAGTGATTATGTTTGTATTTTGATATATGAATTGGTTATGCATTTTGTTGAATTGTATGTATTTTGTTGGTTATGCATTTTGTTGGATTGTTGAATTATTATGTTTGTTTTGTTCACATTTGTGGGAATTTTGTTGGATTGTATGTATTTTGTTGAAATTTATGTTTAGATTACGTTGAAGTTATACCACATTGCCTTAACATGAAACTTAGATGTAGAAAACATGTTTATGTGTATTTGTATATATAATATATGTATTTATGTATGTATATATGTAGAAAAAATCGAAATAAAAATGTATTTATATATGTAATGTATGAGTTTTGAAATTATATATGCAATTTGTATGTATGAAAAAAATCAAAAAAAGTTAGGTTGCTATAATAGAAAAAAAAGTATGATGTTATAATGAGTATGTGTAGAAAACAAGATTATGTGTATTTGTATATATAACGTGTGTATTTATGTTTGTAATATGTGGAATAAATGAAAAAAAAATGTATTTATGTATGTGATGTGTTGAAAAAAATGAAAAAAAATATGTTGCTATAATTCTATTCATATTGTAATTTTGCAGGCTGTATATGGGGTTTAATTGGGCGATACTCTTGTACGTGATGGCAGATGTTATGGGTTTAGGACATGGAGGTGATGGAGCCGGGGATCCACCACCTCCCGTAGGCTTTGGTCGTGGTCAACACGAACAGGATGGTAAGTCTTATTATGATATATTTGTTAGATGTTTTGATCCATTTATTATAAGCTATCGTGACTAATATTTTTAATTATATTTTTCAGCTGAGCTCCCTAAAAAAAGAAGAGGCCTAGCAAAAAACATTCAACTATCAAAGATAATAAGGGCAAACAAGGAAAAGCCTATAGATTTGGATTTCGATAGGGAGCTGACATATTCCCCTGTCGGCAACCATGGTAATTGGTTTACTTGTGAGATTGGGATTTCGATAGGGAGTCCGTGCACAACAACAAGTTGTAAACCGAGGGGGATCGTGCTCGTATAGCAATGCATGTTTCAAAGAAGTAAGCTATGATATATTTAACTGTTTATTTAAATTATAATTAATCTAATTTTTAATGTTAAATAGGACATCGCTCGAATCGAAGCATTTCGTAAGGCCAATACTGATCGCCAAGGGGTGTTTAGTAGTCCTGCAGTCGAGCAACAATACGTAAGTGGTTAATTTTTATTATCATATAAGTGATTATATCATCAAAGGGTAGTTAGTAATCTAATTTTTATTATATTTATTTCTTTTTTGAAAATACAGAATGCTTTACTCTTTGAGATCAGTCAACAAACTCAAGCATCTTCTGAAGCCAGCGGTCTAACACCAAAGGATACACAAAATTGTTTTGAAAAAATATTAGGTGTTCGACGTGGCCATATCAGAGGCATCGGGCGTAAACCTTCTACGGTTGTGTCGATGTACGATCAGGAACAACCACTGACACAGCCACCACCAGAATCACAGGTGACATGACTATTTAATTTTGGTAATTGTTTAAAATGTTTTGGTAATTGTTAGTTATAGTACAATGTTATAATGTTTTATATGCAATATGTGGAATGTATATTTTGTATATAGAATGTTATAATGCTATTTTAACTTATAAGACTATGTTGTTTTATTTGTAGTTGGAAATGCTTCAAACAATGTTAAAAGATCCAAAATGTAGTGCTGCACTTGAAGATTGGTTTCGTTCATTGCCACAACGATATGAAACCGGAGGAAACGAGGAGAGCGATGATGACGAGTAGATAGTTGTAGGATTTTTTTATGTTTTATTTGTGCAAGTATTTTAGACTAGTATTTTTGATATTTTGTTATATGTTAAATCAGACGAGTAATTTTAAACGGATATTGTATTAATATTTTGGAATGGAATAATATAGGATTAGATTAATTAATATCATACCAGTTTTTTTTTTTTTTTTTTAATTTTAATGTGAAATATATATATATATATATATATATATATATATATATATATATATATATATATATATATATATATATATATATATATATATAAAAGAAAAACACCAATACCGGCGACACGTCTTTAGCGGCGACAGCTTAATTAATAGCGACAAAATATCAGCGTCGACGTTTTAGCGACGACACGTCGCCGCTAATAGTATTAGCGGCGACAAGCCGCACTTTTAGCAACGACGCCTGTCGCCGGTAATGCTGTACTTTCTTGTAGTGAATAACGGTAGCCAGCATATTACGAAGCATAAAACATTAAATGTTTTTTATTATTGTATGTAGCATAGAAAAGCAAATGAGGAATTAAAATTTATTACATAAACATGATAATGCACGCATGACCACGACAGATCTTGATTTTTTTATTTTGCAAAACGATGGAGAACCTACTTTTTGAGCGCATCTCGACCAGAGAATTTGAACTCATATACTCATCTCACGAACCAATAAAGATTTGATATGAGCTATGAGTTCTTCTTCCACATGAGTGAAGAGATCTTTATGTCCATGTAAGACATCTATCACCCGTGCCAAGTTGATGACACGCATTATTAGAGACATTCGAACATCTTTACAAATGAGAGTCTCCAGGGATATATCTTTCCATGCATCTTCCACCTTCTGGTGCAACAACTTATGGACGTACTCCTCTGTGAAATCGTATTGATTCATATAAATTTCCACGGAAGATGGAACATGTTGTCTTTCTTGTTCCTCCTGTATTATTATTAGTATTAACATCATTTAGACTTCCAAATCTAGCAGTGTTATAAAAAAAACAAATGGGTACGTATGCTGATCATCATATGAAAAAACTGATAAATTAATCGCAGTGTAAAACAATGTAAGCCAATAAAACTAGATGCACCTTATGGTTGGCAGTATCATCTTTGAATCTACAAATCACGCATGAAGCTTGGACAATAGTAGGATTCGTGAGAACCCATTCGAACGACTTGTCTGAGACGAAATCATCCATTCCAACAAAAGATGATGCAGTAAGCATGCTATAGCCACAACTCACGAATGCAACTGACATGTGCTCCTCTATTGTTGGTTTGAAACCCTCCTTAACCCATTTTGCTTCAGTAAAGTAGCTTTGAATGAACTCTTTCATCTGTGGTTGACAGTTATATGTATCTGGGAGTATATATGAACATATTAGAAACGATGAACAGGTTTAAAACTTACAAACTCTATGGCATGGTCAACATGATCAGATCTTCCCTCCTTTGCCATGATTTCTTCCATTTCTTTGTAAACATCCATAAGTCCCTTGTATATCGGTTTCATGTACTCCGGAAGAACATCTACGCATGTAATCGACCACCTGTAATTAATTTTCAAGCACTAAGTCAATTCGATCAAAACAATGGGTCTAAGAACTTAAACATGTTAGTTTGCTTATGTGTAATACAACACGCTGCAAATTATACTACCTTTGAACTGCTTCGGTAAAGATTTCAAGCTCTTCAAAAATACCATAAGCATCATAAGTATCGTCAAGAATTGTTGACAATCCAAGCACTTTTGTTAAGAAAATTCTTGCACGAGAATATTGTGGCTCAAAGTATACACCAAGTGCCCAAAAGTAGCATTCAACCAATCGATCCCGTATATAAGGTAGATTCTTTGGGACATTGAAACCTTTCCACCACCTACAGTAAATTAAGTAACACATGGATATAAAATATAAATCTATAACTTGAATATATTAATGAGTTAAACGAGGGAAGATAAGGTAGCATGCATACTCGGAAACTTCACTAAGCTCCTTCTTGTGCAGTGACTGAAGCAGGTTGAAGCCTAACATGGAAAGTTTAAGTAACGACTCGTTACAAGAAGCTTGTTTTTGGTAGAAAGGAATGTAACGCAATGCCTCGAGTCTTGGCAATCTTCTCTGTATAGGCTGCTGTAGTGCCTCGTGTATGTGGGTAGAAAGAGTAGGGTCGTTCTGAAGAGAATCTTTTGCTATATCGGCAAGACGAGTTCTTGCGAAAACAAGAGCCTCGTCTAGTATAACTTCGCCTTTCACCATCATATATGTTGCCTCATATAACTCAAGCATCTCATGAACATCATTGGCCAAAGATTCCTTAAAAGCTCCATTTTCGTCTTTGTAGTTAGTGAAAATATCTGTGGGTACGTAAGAGATTGTTAGCTTCAATTGGAGGATATATATAGTCTCTCTCTCACACACACACAAACTACTGTTTTTGTTTATGGTGCATACTCACCACATGAAACATAGAATCCTTGTTGTCGCATGAGTCGAAACCAAAGAGAAGAGCTACCACCATTCCACTCATCACGATATATGTCATAGATATGTTGCAAGGCTTGCTTAATCTCCTCATCAAAATAATAGGCTATTCCGAGACGTTGGATTGCATCAATAAGTTTTAATAATATTGTATGTTTCATCTGAACACCAAGAGCTGCCCTTATATCATTCCTCACTTTTTCTTTCAGATCTTCGACTATTTGTTTTATCCCGACTTCGTCCGCTTGCTATATTCATTCATCAAAAATCATTGAAATTGTAATAAATATGCACGAATTAGTTTTTATTCAAATAAATTACATACCTCTTCATAAATGAGAAACTGATTTCCCCAAATGTTGGGATGGAAGTTGGCAGTGGGGCGAATAACTTCTTGTTTAAAAGACATTCTCAGAGATTTTTATTTTCTACTGCTAATAACATATATGAGTTGAAACCTATTTATAGGGGTCCATAAGTCATTTAAAATTAATTTGAAGTGGGGCACGTAGCTTCCTCTTGGTCAAAATATACTCGACTACATTAAGGTTTTTATTTATTTATTTATTTAATTTAAATTGGTTAAATTTAGAAACTGTTGTAAAAATAGGTGCAAAAATGGGTTTTTTTTGCCCCCCGCATAAAAAACTCAAACGTAGTAATATGTAATTTTATATTTTCACCCCTTTAACCTGCATAGTAACCCTACAACTTATATATTATATATTTTTTATATCATCTTTTTGAATTTATATTTTAATCTTTATTACATATAATATATATATAAGTTTATTATTCAAATTACATAATCAGAATTTATGTAAATATAAAATATCTTTTTAATCTATATATATATATATATATATATATATATATATATATATATATATATATATATTATTTTATTTAAAGTAATTATTATGTTATTATATTCATAAATATAGGCAATCAAATATTTAATTTTTAAAGAAAAATGATTAACATTAATTTGATATCCATTAAATGAAAAAGACTTCACATTTAAAGATAACCGACGAGTAAGGGTATATGTGTACATTTGTCCTGTCTATTAAAATAGGAAAGTGACTTTATTTATCAAAACTTCCCGCATAATCCCTATAATTTCGCATGAACCCGGATTCCACTACCATCTATATTAGAACACAAAATCAAAGTATATCTTCTGTAATCAACCAAAAAAGCAGTATAATGACGAATACAATGACGATTTCTTTCAAATGGAAATATAAGTACACACCAGAAACGGTTTTGATTATAGATGAAGACGATGATGATTTCGTTGCTCCGCCTATATGTAATTTTTATTTTTAGTTTTTTTAAGATAATCGTTTGAATACACAACATTCTTTTGGAATGTTTAAACAATGAAGCATATGTATGTGGTTTTTTAATTCGTTTATGTAAAATAGACTGAAATACTGTAATAAAGGAGTAATTTTTATTAGGTTTTTCTGAAATTAGGGATTTACAATCCGATTAAAATTTTGGATTTTACATATATGTGTTGTTTTCCAAAAAAAGGGTTTGTGATTGTTAATTTTGTCTTGTGCTTTAAAAGCGTAAAAAGATGTTGTTTATGTTTTTTTTTTTTTTGCAATATGTTGTTCGTTTTTGTGGTATAAGTATACCAGGAGGATCTTCTGTAAGAACTATATGTTTGTTTGTGAAGTTCATATGAAATGTATTCTTCACGAAATATTTAAAATGTTTGTATGTGTTTGTTGTTGTGGTATTTTAGAGTGTGAAAGTGTTGTTTGTTTTTGAATTTTTTATTATTATTTTGAGTTATGTTTTTAAAAACATGCATAAATCTTTCAAGTGCCTGATGTTATGATAATATTTTTGAAGATATTGTTGTATTGTTTTATTTTTTTGGGTTTTTTTGAAATATGAAATATTTTTTATTTGTAGTTTTATTCTTATGATTTTGACGGTTTACTTTATTTGTATGTACTTAATAAATCTAATTCTTATAGAATCAGTGTATGGGTTATATAGATTAGAGTGTGAATGGTTAATCTGGGGATTGCTATTAAGAATCTGTATATGTTTTTATTACTGTGATTTTTGCTGATTTAGTTTATTTGTATTAACTATTTGACTTTAATTCTCATAGAAACATTATACGTATTTGTGTTGCATACTAACAGAATGAAAATATAAAAAGTATTGATAGTGTTTATAGATATTGAAGTATGGGTGGTTACTTTAAAAACTATTATAATTCTCATAGAATCATTGTAAGGAAATGTGTTTACATTCTTAAAGAGTTGTAACATAAGAAGTGTATATAAGGGTTATATAGATTGGAGTGTGACTGGTTAATCTGCAGATTGCTATTAAGTAACTGTATATGTTTTTATTATTATGATTTTTGATGATTTAGTTTATTTGTATTAACTATTTGGCTTTAATTCTCATAGAAACAGATTATGTATTTGTGTTGCATTCTTACAGAATGAAAACATAAAAAGTATTGATAGTGGTTATAGATATTGAAGTATGGTTGGTTACTTTGAAAATTTTTATTAATCGACTTTAATCATTTGTTTCATTAGTTGTTGTAGAACCTGATCCAGAGCCAATTAATGTTGATACTACAAGCCAAACAAATATGAGAAGGACCTATCGTACCAGATCAACACCCGTGAAAGAGAACATCAGTACTCAACCTACAGGTAGATTTATTTTTTTGGTTCATGAAGAAAAATAACAATAATTTTAGAACATGTTGATAGCCAATATGTATCTTTTGTTACTTAATGAAGCAGAAGGTGTCGAAAGTGAACCAAATGATATAAATATTCTTGGATCAAGCAAAACAAAGAAACAGAGGAAAGAACTTCAAGATTAGAACACGGAAAGAACAATGTATATTCTGGGAAATCAGGTAAGATCATAAGTGCTTGTAATTAATGATTTTTACTATATAATTATGGGATAACTAGTATCAAATTAAGTATTGTATTCTAGTTCTGGTACCATTTGTTTCTAGGTATACAATATAATTATGATATGGCTAGTATAAAATTTAGTATTCTATTCAAGTTGTAGTAGACGATGAGTAATTATGTTTGTGTGATTCAACAGATGTTAACAAAGATAAAGAAGACACAATACCAAGTGACAACACAAGTGTAGGAAGGATGAAAATGAAGGTTCTGCGAGGAATACACCTGTTAACGGTAATAAGAAATCGTCGGATGCAAGTGGTGAAAGGAAAAAACCAAGAAATTTAAATGAGTTACTTATGGAGAGTGTGACAACCCGAAATTTCTATCTGTTTAATAGATCAATTCAATCAAAGTTAGACTCATTTTGCTATCTTTTAACACTGTTTAGGGGCTATTTAAGTGTTCTAAACCTAGTACAATCAAGGTAATGGCCTACAAATGCGATAACATGATGCATATCAAGCAAAATTGGGCCAAACACTCCAACACATGGAGTGTGCGGCCACACACAGGTGTGAGCGGTTGCACATCCATCCCAGCCACACACTCCCTCCTATAAATAAGACCCTTAGTCATTTTTGAACACTTTTTACACTCCTTTAAAGCTGGAACACATTTTTCCCTCAAGTGCCATCCAATTCTTCATCTTCATCTTCATAAAAGTGAGTAATCCTTCCTTTTGATTAGTTAATACATGACCTTAACTAGCCTTTACCTCAACTTTGATCCCTGAAAACATCCATTTTAGTCAAGAACACGAAGAACACATATGTCACAACTAGCATTTTTAGCTAGAAAATTCTATTCTCATATAAACAGCATCCATTGTAAGGCATGTTCTCTAAGTGAAAATCACACTCGATGCTCAATCAAAATCATCCATTTGAAATCAAAACTTTCTTAAGAGGTTCAAGACCTAACACAATATATCTCATATGTTCAAATAAGGGTTGGAAACCCTAGAAATCCCGGTTCAAGTTCATTATGAACTAGGATTCTCTAAATAGACCACATTCATAAAACTTTATCATTTTGGGCCATGTGGGCCTAAAATAATCCCTCTTATCTCTAAGGAGCCTTATTAGGCCATAACAAATTCAATTAGCTTTAATGGACTCAAATCCATTCCTTTATGCTAATTTGGGTCGTGAACATCCCTAGAAGCCCAGTAGGCCGAAAAATGTTATTTGACCCTCATAAATTCGAGTATGGGCCCAAGATGGTTCCTTTCCTCTCTCCTTAGCCCAAATTGGCCCATGTTTAATAAAAAAAAAGAAGAAAAGAAATAAGAATGGTGATGAAAATAAAAACAAAATTGGAAATTTGTGAGGATGCCACCTTCTTATTGCATGGTGGACATCCATGCAATGTCACCTCACTTCTCTCCCCTCCCTCTCTCTTCTTAATGTCGGCCTAAGGCCATTCTCCCTCACCAAAAATCATTCTAGTTTCCTTTCACTCCCAAAAACCTCAAGAACTCTTCCATTTTCTCCATAAACCCGTGAGTGGGTGTGTGTGCACAAGAAAGTTCATCAAACTCACATACTAGGTAAGCTACTTCACACTCAAGTTGGATAAATTCATCTATGATTGGATCCTCATAGAAACATCACAAATCTCATGTCTATACTACTAGAAACATCATAGTTTTGAGGATCCTCTCAAGAAGCAAGCTAGGCCGAAATCTCTCACTTTCTTCATCCAAAAACCGAACCATCAACCCCAATGTGAGTTCATACCCCCTTGTTTTTGGTTTTTACTTGTTTTTGGGGGAGAATACAAGTTTATTTGTGTATATCTATGTGTATATGCATGGTTATGTGTGTTTTCTTGAAACATTTGGTGATTATGTGTTGATTACTTCACTAATCTAAAAATATGTTAAGAAACTTGAAGTCTATCACTAGGATCTTCATATGCATCTTGAGAAAAGTATGTTTTATCACAAGTATTACATGTAAACATGTAGATATGGGATTTTTATACTTTATATAGCAAAAATAAGCATCGTGTTCAAAGATTTATAAACTAAACTCACAAAACAGCTCTTGACAGAAAAGTTTTGGTCCAATCTCGGACTGTTTTGACCATCCAAATGGAAGTATTTTTCAAAACTGTTTTACATGGATAAAGTCCAGGTTTATACCTTTATAATGACTACTCGCACATTTTCATACGATTTTTCTACAGTTTTTGGCGAATTTTACAAAACTGCCTATCAGATTTGAAATAACTTCGGACCAACCTGTGAAGATGAGCAATTTAACACTTGTTAGAAGACATTAAAAATTATGATAAAATTTGTGAACAAAGTAAACAAAATTTCTAAACTTTGAAAGTTTACAGATCCAAATTTTGACTTACGATGATTTTTCTACAAATTTTCAAACAACTAGGTCGGAAAAGCTCAAAAACCAAAAAATGTGTATTTTCACAACAATCAAGCCAAGAATGTTAACTTTGACAAAAATGGATTTTAGCATGTTATTTTTACTAAAAAATAGTCATCAAAACAAGTTTTGAACAAAATGGAGACTAAAGTGTTATTCTTACAAAAATTGGGCCCTAAATCCTAAATTTTTGGCTTATTGGGCCAAGAGTGTCATTTTTAGAAAAAGTGGGCTTTTTATATCAACTTTGTAAATAATCATGCTAAAATAAACAAAACAATAACAAACGGGTTAAAGACGATATTCATATCCTTATTGGGCCTGGAAATAATATACATGTTTAGTGGGCCTTAGTATCCTTTTACATGTATACTGGGCTTAGGATAGACATTCGCATTCCTTTTGAGCCTGTAAATAATAGACACGTATAGTGGGCCTTAGTGGTCTGCTTACATGTTTATTGGACATGGGAATGGGTTTTATATGTGTTCTTATTTTTATGCTATTTTAGTGAATACTTGAGCTAAAACCAATGATAAACCAATAAATGGATTTAATTTGATCATTTTCTAGGTTATTGGGCCTTAGTGGTCCATTTTTATATGTGAGAGGTTCTGTATACAATTTATATGTTTATTGGGCCTCATTGACCTATTAGCATGTGCGACAGACCTTGGATACTATTTGTGTGCCATTTGGGTCTGTAAATGCTTGACATGTAAAATGGGCCTTAGTTGTCCTTTCATATATATTTTGGGCCCATGTTATATAATCTCATTCGAATTGGGTCCTGAAATGATTTACATGTTTAGTGATGCCTTAGTGGTTTACTTACATGGATCATTGGGCCTGGAAGGAGTTTATACCTTTTTTTTCTTCGCATAAATTCGATTAAGGATCTAGCGAGTTTTTGTCAGTTGGCACCTATTAAGTGTACGATCGTAGCCTGTAGTTATAACCAGAGTCTCTTGGAGGGAGAACGGGGATTTGTGTATAGATCTATACGGGGTTGACACCCCACACCTCAGCTGTTCGCTACAGTTAGACTAACTCAGTCTATGGTGACGAAAACCTTATAATCAAAGTCAAAATCGGCATCCAACGACACCAAGATAGGTGAAATTGTCATTATTTAGTATGGTTATGACGGCTCGCTTAGAGGAATTAACGTTATGAAGTTTACAGAAGACCTTTTTCTTATAGGAAACATCAGGTTGTCTAGGAACATTCTCTTTACATGCTCTTACATTCTCTCTATATTTTCTTTACCTTTTTAGTCAAATAAACAATAACATACATGCATTAATACGAGATCTAACACAAACACACTAAATAGTTTTCAGAAAATATCGGATTTTCTGGTGGTTTTCAAGTTATACAAATCATTTTCACAAACATGCTTATGAACTCACCAACATTTTTATGTTGACCGTTTTTCAAAATAACTTGTATTCTCAGGAAACCGTTGAAGTAGGATGAACGAAACCAACTAATGGATATTGTGTGATATTTTGTTTCATCATACTCTTACTATTTTGGCATGTAATATTCAAACACAATACTCGATGTAAACTATGAATATTGTTATATTACATGTGTGATGATGATGATGTTATGTTTCAATTATATTCACTGTAGTGATATTTCAAGATGAAGTCACGCACAAGCCCCTGGACATTTCCGTCGTCTGGTTCGGGGGTGTGACAACATACACTAGTTTTGGGACCATAATCATCCTTTCAAGCCTCTATAACGTGTATACACTTATCATAACTTGTTTTAGGCCAAGAACACTTGAAGATATACCTGAAAAATGCCATTTCTCATGATCTTCAGGTGTGTACTGCCGCACACACCATGTGTACGGCCGCACACACCATGTGCAACCATACACACCATGTGCAACCATACACACCCTTTTTAGGTCCTAAAATAGCAGCAAACTCCATTTACGGCTAGAGCATGAAGTAAGAAACCTTCCTAGATGAGTCCTAAGGCCTCAAAATACGTTTTAACACACTTCATGGGGAGTGTGAGGCCACACACACACCCTGGCCGCACACACACTAATATGGTGTATTTTGACCTTACACTCCCTTGTATAGCCATATATCCTTCATATACAATAATATATGGTTGTAACACATCAGTATAAGTGTTTACTAGTCCCTAAGGTGGTCCCAATTCAATAATTAGTTGTTACAAGCACTAATTGTATACACATATATGCCATTATATGGTTAATAGGATTCGCTTGTGCTCAAGTCCACGATTGACACTCAACTTCCTAAACCGATCTTACAGTTGCTTCACTCACTACAGGTAAGTTCATACCCCTAATCAACCTTTTAAATGATTTCAATTGCTTTTATGGGGAGGGGGGGGGGGAATACAAGTTGAATATCGTAGTTATTATATCAATCACATGTGATTAATAACTATCAAACATATGGATTTACTCTACTTTCAAATTGTTTTACTAGAGAAATGACTTCAAACTGCTTATCAAACTCTTTTACATGTTAAACTCTTTACTAAACTCACTTTATGTACCAAACCTTTTTCTATTACACCTTTCAAACTTATATATTGTTAAAACAATGTCTAATACATATATAGTTATATAAGTAAGGATTGAAGGACTTAGGACTGCCAAATTACTTTATTTCATGTTCCTTGTTTGGTTGTGGACTTAGAGTACCCCGTTGTTTGTCCGAGTGTCGTTGGATCCTTAGTTATATGTAACATACACATTTTGAAATCGCGTTTTGTAATGAATAAAATTGTGAAATATTATGTAAAATTGAGTGTTGAGTTCTAACAGATGTTTTTTACTAGAAATAAAGTAAAACTATGTTTAGAATCACTCAGAAAATATTGGAAGTCTTATGAGATTCCAATTAAAAGCCAAATAGTGAAATTTAGTGAAAATATAAAATTTTAAATAAGTAAGATTTTATTATTTGATGTTGTAGACAATCTCGTTAGAAACTTGTAGGCGAAAACCTCGTCAAAATCTGAGTTATAACAAAGAGGTTATGACTAACCGAAGATCCGCCACAAAACCGACATGGCACCGAATGACGTAAAAAGTGAGTTTTGGATAAACTACTTTTTTAGCCTTAGTAATCTAAATGAAAGTCTTAGTATTCGTTAAACCGAGAAATTCGATAAAAAGAACGCCAAAATATGACTTCGTATGAGTAAGTTATGATTTTTTGAAGTTTCAACATAGCAGTAGACAGCTAAAAACTTGAATTTTAGATCGAGTGATATTTTACCAATACATCCTAAACGATAATCGAAGGTCTCGTCATATGCAGTACAACGGTATAAAGTCTGACGAAAACGGATGTCGGATGAAGAAGTTATGAAATTTTAACGGATTTTCCTATCCCGGTCTGTTAAAAATAATAATATTAAAAATAAATTCAAAATTAGCCGACGAAGTCTAAATGAAACTCGTAGAGCGTAATTTTAGCTACGCGTGCATATAAAGAACGTCAAAAACGGAGCTTGTATGCGAAAGTTATGGATTTTAGAAGTTTGGGGCCCGAAAATCGAAGAATTTCGCATGAATAGTACTGGCCACATCACCTCGCACGAAGTAGGTGCGTCACCGGAGACGTGACCCAAACCGAGCTGCTTCGCTGCTTGCTTCCCGAGACCAATGCGTGTTCCCTTCTAATTCACCAAAGCCGAGGTCCAGTAGGAGCGAGACACGTCTCGCCTACCAGGATGTTTTACTTGATGATCCACGAGGATTAAAAGTATTTAAGAATCGGCTATGGATTCCAAAGATTGGTGGATTAAGACAGAAGATTTTAGATGAAGCTCATAAGTCTAAGCTATCAATACATACTGGTACAAGTAAAATGTACTATGATGTAAGAGCTGATTATTGGTGGCCTGGATTAAGGAGAGACATTGGAAGATATGTACAGGAATGCTTAGTATGCTTACAAGTCAAAACAGAACACCAAAAGCCTTATGGAACTCCAAAAAGCCTTAGTTGTAACAATCCGAAATTTTCACTCGGTCAAACCTTAAAAGTCAACCATTTCGTATCATGAATTAATATCATTATTTCTTATTTTTAAGAAATATATAGTTCGTTTGATTATTTTAATATCATTTTTAAACGGACAGGTGAAAGAAAGTGTCGTCTCAAGTTTTTATTGTTGAAAACTGCAAACACTTCGCGTATTAGAATCACCTGACTAAACTTTTATGTTTTGGGTTTAGGAATCACCTAAAAACCGTAAACTCATGCCTATGTATGAGTTTACTCCCCAAGAAACTAGTCATTGTGTTTACTCCCCAAATAGTCAAAAGAGTAAACTCCAAAAACTCTCTCAAGTATCATCCATGATTTAATTCCAAATCTTTAACTTTGTAAGTGTTCTAACCATTTCAAGTTAGTAAAACACTTAATCTAGTGTTTGTGCATCTATTCATCCATTCATTTCCGGTTTTTGTTTAGATTTTCCAAAACACCAAGAACACACACTATTCAAACTATTATTCAAACTATTTATCAAAGCTGTTTTACTTCCAACTGTTTTACAAACTATTTTACTTATCAAATACTTTTACTTAAACTTTTTTATGCTTATTATAAATTGCATGCCCATATATGTATAGTTATATAAGAAATGTTTAAAAGGCTTAGGAAGGTCGCACACCCTATTTCCTTTTCCTCGATTTGGATGTGGTCTGGTGGGATATCGGGTAGCCGTCCGAAGGTCGTTTCAATATTAATTATATATCATGTGTACATATATGGTCATAAAAGTTCTTCCATGTTAATACATACTAGTTACATCATTTGTAAGTTACCATCGGGGTAACACAAGATCATACACATACTATTGTCAGATCAATGAGTCAGTTCATTCATGAGTCAATACTTATTACTATGAGAACATATACAACTATACTATGAGAACATGTACAACTATACTATGAGAACATATACAACTATACTAGGAAGAGGACATATCAAACTATACTATGAGAACATGTACAACTATACTATGAGAACATATACAACGATACTAGAATGAATAACAATACATTACATATACATATATACATTGACATAACTGTGATCCACTGTATCGGAGCATGCCTTAAATGTCATGGCCCGAGTTGTTGCCAGAGTCTCTTGGAGGGAGAGCGTGAGTTTGCGTATAGATCTATACTGGATTGACTATCCCACACCTTGCTGCTAGCTACCGCCGGACCTGCAGGTCTGAGGGTGCCAAACGTCATTTCTTTTTACGACTTACATTTGTCGTTGTTTATCCAGTCGATAGTATGGTACAATAAATCACATGATACCTTAGTATAAATCCGGTTTAAGGTAGTTAGTACAACAGTAGTTCCTATAATACAACACTACAGTATTACATTAATTTACCCTTTACATATTTAGTGATCTTTTCACTTAGACATTAATGTACAAACTATATTTTGAGAATGATAGTTACACTGGGGAAATTACACACTTTTACAGAAAACAAACATACAAAACAGTTATGCCTTGGTAGAAGGCTACATTTAATAGAAAATATAGGTTTTTCTAAGATATTCAAACTTTTACAAATACTTACAAACATTCACGTACTTATATTTCCAATGTTTACAAACTCATGTTTTTAACTACGTTGAAACATTTTGATACAACCACCGACACTAAAATACTTATGAACTCACCAGCTTAATACTAATAAACTCTTTCAAAATAACTTGTATTCTTAGGTCATCAATAGTCAGGTACCGAGGCCAGCTTTTTAGAAGATGGAGCGCATTCAAGACTCATCTTATTATTTTGATTTACAATTTTTGGTGTCTATAACTCAACGGAACACGCTTGTATTAAAATTATATATTTAATGCAATGGATGATGTTGTTTGCTTGTTTACTGTTATACTGTGTTGTGATACTATACATGACGTCCTCCGCCCCAGAACGTTTCTGCCGTTCTTGGTTTTGGGGTGTGACATTAGTGTTCCTGTATGGAAGTGGGAAGAGTTGTCCATGGATTTTATTACCAAATTGCCAAAGACTACTAGACAGCATGATATCATTTGGGTAATCGTCGACCGTCTAACTAAGAGTGCACATTTTCTCGCCATGCGTGAAACGGCTCCAATGGAGAAATACGCACAAGTATACTTGGATGAAATTGTTGCAAGACATGGTGTGCCACTAAAGATCATTTCCGATCGTGATACTCGCTTCACTTCTCACTTTTGGGAAAGTATGCAACGCGAATTGGGATCTCGAGTTGCTCTCAACACCGCTTATCATCCCAAGATAGATGGTCAGACGGAGAGAACAATCCAGACAGTTGAAGATATGCTTCGTGCATGTGTTTTGGAGTTCGGTGGTAACTGGGATAAATACTTACCGCTTGTCGAATTTTCGTATAATAACAGTTACCACACTTCAATCAAAACGCCACCATATGAAGCATTATATGGTCGCAAATGTCGTACATCGTTATGTTGGCGTGATGTAGGACAGAAGATCCTTGGAGGCCCTGGAATGATTCAAGACACTACCGACAAGATTCAAATCATACGAGAAAGAATGAAATCGGACCAGGATCGACAGAAGTCCTATACGGAAAAGAGAAGACGACCTATATAATTCCAAGTGGGTGATTTCGTGATACTGAAGGTATCCCCATGGAAAGGCCTTATGCGATTTGGGAAGAAAGGAAAGTTAAGTCCTAGATTTGTTGGTCCTTTCAAAATCATCCAAAGAATTGGAAAGCAAGCATGCCGCTTAGAATTGCCTGAAGATTTGGCAGGAATTCATGATGTGTTTCATGTAAGTTATCTGCGCAAATGCTTGAGTATCTACGATGAGACAGTTCCATTATCCGAAGTGAAATTGGATAATAAGTTTAGATATGTAGAAGAGCCTGAAGAAATCGTGAATGAAAGAACAACTAAGCTATGCAATAAAGAAGTAGAATTGGTGCTTGTCAAGTGGAAACACCATCGTGGCCCAAACTATATTTGGGAGAATAAGAAAGAGATAAAAGCAAAATATCCCCATTTATTTTAATCAATGTAATTTTGGGGACAAAATCATCAAAAGGAGGAGGTATTTGTAACATACACGTTTTGAAATCGTGTTTTGTAATGAATAAAATTGTGAAATATTATGTAAAATTGAGTGTTGAGTTCTAACATATGGTTTTTACTAGAAATAAAGTAAAACTATGTTTAGAATCACTCAGAAAATATTGGAAGTCTTATGAGATTCTAATTAAAAGCCAAATAGTGAAATTTAGCGAAAATATAAAATTTTAAATAAGTAAGATTTTATTATTTGATGTTGTAGAGAATCTCGTTAGAAACTTGTAGGCAAAAACCTCGTCAAAATCCGAGTTATAACGAAGAGGTTATGACTAACCGAAGATCCGCCACAAAACCAGCACGACACCGAATGACGTAAAAAGTGAGTTTTTGATAAACTACTTTTTTAGCCTTAGTAATGTAAATGAAAGTCTCAGTATTCGTTAAACCGAGAAATTCGATAAAAAGAACGCCAAAATATGACTTCGTATGAGTAAGTTATGATTTTTTGAAGTTTCAACTAAGCAGTAGACAGCTAAAAACTCGAAATTTAGATCGAGCAATATTTTACCAATACATCCTAAACGATAATCGAAGGTCTCATCATATGTAGTACAACGCTATAAAGTCTGACGAAAACGGATGTCGGATGACGAAGTTATGAATTTTTAACGGATTTTCCTGTCCCGGTCTGTTAAAAATAATAATATTAAAAATAAATTCAAAATTATCCAACAAAGTCTAAACGAAACTCGTAGAGCGTAGTTTTAGCTACGCGTGCATATAAAGAACGTCAAAAACGGAGCTCGTATGCGAAAGTTATGGATTTTAGAAGTTCGGGGCCCGAAAATCGAAGAATTTCGCATAAATAGTACCGGCCACGTCACCTCGCACGAAGCAGGTGCGTCACCGGAGACGTGGCCCAAACCGAGCTGCTTCGCTGCTTGCTTCTCGAGACCGACGCATGTTCCCTTTTGATTTGCCAAAGTTGAGGTCCAGCAGGAGCGAGACACGTCTCGCCTACCAGCCTCATATTCGAACCTCTCTGACCGAACCTCGCATGCGCGCCAGCTGGTCCGAACCTCGCATCCGAGCCTCCCCTTCTCGCCACCTGCCCCTCGTTCCTGCTTCCACCGAGCCCTTCGCTGCTTAGCCGACTCCGAACCTCGGCCCTATATAAAGGGGGCTGCGAGATCTTCCGACTAACTTTGGAAATTTGCCACTTTTAGCCCCTCTTTCCATATTTTCTTCATTTTGACTTTCCCCGAAGCCCCGAAATCAATTTTAGCACCCAAAACACGTCCCGAGACCCCCGAGAAGCCTGGAAATTTTATCTTTTGGGTTTTGAAGCCCTACCTTCGCAGAGCCCGATTTTCAATTAAGCTCCCTGTTTTCAACATAGAAAGACATATTTAAAGCTGAAGTGTTGTCCAAATTACTATTTTAACCCCCGGTTAACTTGAGGTGAGTTCAATATATAGGAACAATTGTATGTTATGTGTTATATGTGCTATGTTCTTTTCAGTGTTATTATTCTGAGTTATTTTCTCGTGTTATTCGCTATGTTTATAGCAATTGTAATGCCTTTGACCATGTGATCAGTGAAAGCACTTAGATTCACATTGGTACTGGTACGTAGCCTCTGGCCATGTAGAGCATGTCTCCGTAAGAGAATGACTTCTATTCTATGGCATTGGAAAATGGTTAGACAGGACTATAATCCTGAAATCTAACAAGATGTTAATCAGAAATTGCAGTTCTTCTATGCCATTTGGGCCAAAGCTTTATTGATGTATATCAAGAATTGAAAAGTATATCTTTGAATAAAGTCTTTGATTGATATGAACGCTTGTCACATGATCTCACATACATCTTGTTGTTCCTCTTTGATTTTGCCACATTGAAGTATATATTGATGGGTTTTGGTCATAAGACATCCTATGTGCTCATACAAACCCTAATGCTTGGATCTAGGTTTCTCTATTGTACATGCTTTGAATCCAAGACTATAAACCCTAATTCTAACATATGGCAATCGACATTAACATATAATTAGGTTTAAGAACATACCTTGATTGTTATGTAGCAATAACAATCCCAATTCCTCCTTGAATTTGCTTTGGAAGGCTTAGAGTCACAAGTGTGACTCCTCTAATGGCTTACAAACACCATAAGCAAGTGGAGAAGGTATAAAGAGAGAGGTGAGAGGTTAGAATTCGTCTTTAGGACCTCTTGGGAAAGGATACACGAATTCATGACCCTAGGGGTGTTTATATAGGTGTAGAGATAGGGTTTCAGTCATTATCCTTATCTAGTTGATTATCCATTAAGCAACCAATAAGATAATCCTTGAATCCTTATCATACTCGAATTCTAAGGCTTTCCAACCTTAAATTCGTCCACCATATAAATAAGATAATCCTTACCTTATTTTGTAACTATCACATAATTACAAATCAGCCCCTCTAGTTTAATTAATTACATTTGATCACAAAACTAATTCTTAATTAATTATTGACCAATAGTAATTAAACAAATATGATTTCTCCTTTAATATATTATTCTTATAACATATTAATAAATCATATTATCCTCTCTCTCTTTATTCATTTCTCCAATCAAGTTGCTTTGGTGAAGGCAACCCAAAAGGACCATGCACCATCGGGTCAAGTACATACCAAAATAGTTATGGACTTAGACACTAATCCAACAGTCTCCCACTTGGATAAGTCTAACAACTATTCTGCGTATGACTTCAGATCCTGATATGCAATCGTAGCTTTCCAAAGCCGCTGTCAACTCTGATCATATCAGATACCGTGTCCTTAGATAAGGGATCATATATTCCTCCATTCTAGATATCGTATGAGATATGATTTCAAATCATTCTCTTTGTACTATATCTCGATTTCCGATTTATGACGACAGACTAACTGAACAAATCAAATTAGCCCTAGCCCGGCCGAGCATTTACGTATGTCATCACTAAACCATCGAGGGGCCCAAAGATATCGCTTTTATCCTACTTTGGATAAAAGGAACGGATAAACTTTGATACAATGCTCGCTTGCACTCACTCACCGAATTACACACAACAATATGTTTTATAACACCAAGTTACTAGTGCGTTTACATATTATCAATGTGCAACCGATTCGCAAGATACAACTCACACATCTCGGTTTCAAGAATATAAGATGTTATCGTGTCACTAATCACTCATAATACAATTCATGGAGTGATCCAAGTGAGCATGGGTTTAATCCAATGCTCAAATCATATTCATAAGCACTCATGAACGTTGCAGCAAACATTTGCTTATGTCTAATACTCTTCTAGACAATCCACACACCAATTCACGACAGTCTTCATTCATATCTACTTCCAACATATGAACGACTGTGGCCCGTTTGAATAATTCGATTATTCTTAATAAACTCAATTATTCTGGAAGTCAAAACATGCAAAGTGAAACACAAGAATAATACTAATCCCATATGGCCTCAAACCTTTGAGTATAAACAAAACACGTTTTATTTATCACCATATCGATTACTCATTATTTGTCGTTTCGGGTAATCAACTTCTTACTTGAATTATTACACTTGTCCCATGCTCCTAGCATGCACACAATGTTTACCTATGGTTCTTACTTTTGTGAAATAGACAAATTGAACACATTTCCAATCATTCTCATTTTACAACTCCAAATCCATTTTCTTAAGTGTAAGAATATCAAATTCTTGTTACTTATAGAATATACTAGATTCTAACACTTTATGCAACGATCCTTTTGTAATGTCACTGCACCAAAATCTCAAAGACTATTGCCAATGATATTACAAAGTCCTCTATCGGAGATTGTTACAAGACAATTCCTTAGATACGATGTCTCTCACTCAAAGTACATTCCTTTGAACATCCTTTTGCATAAAGGTTTCTAATCTAGACATAGATTTTCAATATTTACTTCCCAATATGGACACGCTTCCATATTTTCCATATGACAACTAATTTCTTAATAGAATCTTATCTATTCGTAATGATGTCGATATTGTCCATCCAATATGGAAACATTTCCATAATTTCCAATACTATACTTCCAACTACTCACAAGCGACCAATCCTCGTCGAACTTTGGATTGTCCTTTGATAGTTGTTTAATTATTTTAGTCAAAACCGATTCTAGTCCCTTTTCCCTCTAAATGTGCTAGACATTTGGAAAATTTTAGAATGGTCAAACATTAAAGCATTTGCAATCGATCCTATACCCATAGCGTATGGGACACGATGCACAATGTTTTATTTGCTATGTTCTCAAAATTTGAATTGTGAAGAGGAATGCCGTAATCATAATCGAAATTTTAAGAACACACTATGTACCCTTGACTAAATTTATTAACATTCCACAACCTAATCCTTTAGATTTGAAATGAAGCATAATATTCTCTCCCTTAATTATAGCAAAACAACTTTTCAACTCTTACAACTTTGCAAAGTATGACTCTTGTTTTCTATAATTAATATTGCCAACTATGCAATACGTGCCTTAATAATCATACAATCATAACATTTATGCTCCCACTATCATGATGATTATTATAAAACATAACACTTATGCTCCCACTAGCTTCGACATGTATTTATAAACATCTTAACTTTCAGAAAAACAATACTTACTGAATTTCTTAAGTTCATGTTTCTAATATTTAGTGCTTTGATAATCTTTTATCAAGGCTTCTTGAACTTATACACTTTTGCCTTAGATAGTTCATATGTGTGTCTTAACAATTAAGACTAATTGCCAAACCTCACAATTCAAATTATGGAAAGGGATGCCGTAACCATGATCGAATTCGAGAATGTAATTTTACAATCACTATCTTTTAAAATCTTTCTTAGTGAAAGCATCGTCTCACAATCATTTTCATGAAGGAGGAAATCTTATGACACTTAGATTTAAACGGTGTATGTGTTCCTATCCATGTGAATTTGTTAAAACCAAAGTTTACGACAAATTCAAACTCATATGGATCGAACTTCCTTAATCTTGATTTCTTGCCTTATGGTAGCACAGCTGCCCACCACGTCTTCCAAGTAGTTAAGCAGCTCACCTTTTCCTATCAATGTACTTTCCATTGATCAAGGTCCTTGCCTTTTATGCATTCAAATGAGAACTCATAGGACTCACATGCATAATTAACTCGATTGGATTGGCACAGAAACAAAATAATGTCTTCATGATAGGTTGTAAACCTCAACTCGTGTGCTAGTGATAATCAATAAGGTTTATTTGATTTGTTCTTGAAACCTTTCAAGACCATTAAGACTCCCACTAACTCCTTGACATATAAGATTCTCTTGTCAATAAACATTTGTTGACAACCAAGTATTCAAGAGTTAGTGTAGCTTTTATCAAAACACTTCATAAAATGGTCTTAGTTGGTCTTTGTCTTATCCAAGACATCACAACTTTCCACAACTGATGAATGTTATAAACCTTCTTAATACTATTCACTCAATGTCACAATCTTGACTTTAAGACTTGTTTTGGAACGAAGTATGATTGACTTCTTGATTTGACCATTTCTTCAATCTTTGATTCCTCTTCTTGGACATACAATTGTACCAAGACTCACTTAGAGGATCAATTGAGATATGGTTCTAAATCATTAAGACCTATCAGAAAGCATAAAAGCTACTCTCCCTTCTTCTTAGAATGGAGAAACTCTTATCTTTCTGCCTACTTGATTCTTCTTATTCGTTTTGCTATTGATCTAAACCCTTTAATCAATTCAAAATTACACTTAATCTTGTAAGTGTAATCATATTTACTAAGCCTTTAGTAAATCATGACGAATATATTTGTTACTCTTATGGTGAACTTGATCAACACACAACTTTGTGTACTCCATCTCCTAATCCTTCACTTGACACTTTGTCAATGAATTAGTCTAATTTCCAAATACGAAATTTCTCATTCATCATGCAACCAAGTTGCATGATTCCAAATTTCTGTCCAATTGAAACTTTGGGCGATGAGAAACTCTCCCTATTTGGTAAATTCTCGACGTTTCCATAAATAACATAACTAAGAATCATATCCATTCGTTGTAGAAATATGTAAACATCAATTTTCATAACGATTTCATTGCAAGGAAATAAACAAACAAATAAGTAAGTCAAAATTTGTTTTATTTATAAAAGCAGCGGAAAATCATTTGTCCTTACAATGCAAAATCTATTGAAAACTATGTAAAAAGAAAATTTCTAACAACTCTATCATAACTATCTAAGCTCAAAATCCAATCTTCAAGTCCATGCAATCAAGATCCATCTCTTGTGATTAGATTCATCTTGCTCTCTTATCAAGCTTCCTTTCTTTTTACCGATCCTTCAAAACATTCAAATGCAATCTTATCACATCATGTATTAAGAATCAATGAATAGGAACTTAATGGAGTTAGATAGTGGATTCTTACCTAAAGTGTAGTCATACTTTTGACTCTCCCATCTCTTAGATCTCTTAGGTAAATAGGGAAACTTCGTCTCCAATGCCCCTTCTCTTGGCAATAAAAGCAAATTGACTCCTTTGGAACAACACATGGAACTACTTCAGACATCGCCTTTCTCTTATGATCAAACTTTTCGATCATTGCATCTCTTTCATTGCCATTGTCTATATCCATAGAGGTCTTGAAGGCAGATTCACCAATCAACTTTGCTTTTCTATTGCGCCAAACCATTGCTGATTTAGCAGCAATAAGCATATAGGTGAGATCTATAAGGGTCACGTCGTAGCTCATCATATAGTACTCTCTTATGAACTCACTGTACAAGTTAGGAAGTGACTGAAGAATCCAATCAACAACCATCGCTTCACCGACAACGGATCCCATCATTCTTAATCTATCAATGTGTGACTTCATCCCTAAGACGTGTGCACACACCGACTTGCCCTCTTTATGTTTACTTGCCAAAAGGGCTTGAGTGATATTGAACCTTTCAATTTTACAATCTTGTGGGTTAGGGAGAATAATTAGAGGAGGAGGAGGAAGTGAAGCATGATTTCTTGTTCCTCGATCGAATCGTGGAATATCATCTTCATGTGGAATGCTTGTTCCACGGGATTTGAGAAGACCATAGTTGTCGAACTTTGACATCGGGAGAAAACGAATTCAAGTTAGTTGATTGATTGAGTCCTTGGTAAATCACCCAAATGAAATTCCAAGGCTAGGACCCAACACAATATCCTACAACTCGGGAGAGGGATGCCGTAACCCAAATTGCAGAACATTTGAAGGTAAGGGAATGACGATTCACTAATTTCCACCATGAAAAACGAAAAAGAAATTTAAGTTTTAAATCTATGAAAACTCCTAGATCCTTTGAGATTCATTGAACATTTCAATGGCATGTTTAAATCTCGATATGCCCCACTTGTTTGTGACTGAGATGCCGAGGATCACAAAGCGGGTGTGAATAACCATGCAAACTACATGGTGCCCTCACATGTTACAATCACCTATTCGATGTGCCGGTAAACCACACACGCTCCACCAAACTATGACAAACATTGAGTCACCTTTTGCTACCTTTGCTCAGAACCATTTAGTGTGCCGGTAAACCACACACGCTCCACTAACGTCTTCGCAAGGGCACAAAGCGTAATTTCATGGAATTGCATCAATTCACTTTTTGCCTAAGTAACTAAGATTGGGAATTTGAAAAACATTTAGTTACTTGGTATTTCATTATACTTATAATGGAAGGTTTCATCCTATCCTACCCGTTCGGCTAACGACCCTCCACTAGTCAAGAGTGCGGTGGGTAAGAGTGGATACCCATTCAATCGCCATTTTATAGGCAATTTCCTTAAACACCCCTTATAGACCAGCTTCGTGAATGAGGCCTACTAACGGTAAGACTGACTTTTACTCATACATATATATAATGTTAGACCTTTAATGTTATATATATAGTATAGGGTGTATTTTACACTTTTAAAATACTATATGGTTAACTTTAACAATTACACTTTTAATTCAATTAAATGGTTAACCTAAACTTTTATGGATTTATTAAACCTCTTTTAATTATACTCCTTAATTAATTAATAAAACCATAAGGGTGTGATTTGAACTTTTCAAAACATTACTAGGGTTTTAGAATTTAACATTTCTAATTAAACTTTTAATCAACTTTTAAATTCCAAAACTTGAGGGCAAGTTTTGAAACCCTTTTCAAAACATTAGGGTTTTAACTATTTAAATTTCAAAACTCCAAAACTTTTGGGTTCAAATTTAAACTATAAAACCTAAAGGGGAAAATATGAAAGCTTTCATAACAACAAGGATCAAATAACAAATAATTTTAAATTAACATTTAATCACATAATTATCCATATTTGATTTATTTAATGATTTCTTGCAAAACAATTTATCAATTTACTCAAGATAATTAATCAATTATCTTATAAGGATACAATTATCTTATTAATTGATAATTATCTTTAATTAGATCAAGAATATAGTCATATATATCATAAAATCGGATTTATATTGATCTAATATGATAAGGTAACTATCCAAATGCAAAAACAGCAAGAAATCCCGAGATAAGCATTATCTGACGCTCGAACTCGCCGAGTACCACACTGTACTCGCCGAGTTGAGGTCTACTCGCCGAGTACACTGTGGTACTCGCCGAGTTCCTCAGCCATAAAGCCCAAAAAATGATTTTCCTGTTATACAATGCATCAATACAATTGAAACCAAGCTAGGCTCTGATACCACTGATGGGTTTTGGTCATAAGACATCCTATGTGCTCATACAAACCCTAATGCTTGGATCTAGGTTTCTCTATTGTACATGCTTTGAATCCAAGACTATAAACCCTAATTCTAACATATGGCAATCGACATTAACATATAATTAGGTTTAAGAACATACCTTGATTGTTATGTAGCAATAACAATCCCAATTCCTCCTTGAATTTGCTTTGGAAGGCTTAGAGTCACAAGTGTGACTCCTCTAATGGCTTACAAACACCATAAGCAAGTGGAGAAGGTATAAAGAGAGAGGTGAGAGGTTAGAATTCGTCTTTAGGACCTCTTGGGAAAGGATACACGAATTCATGACCCTAGGGGTGTTTATATAGGTGTAGAGATAGGGTTTCAGTCATTATCCTTATCTAGTTGATTATCCATTAAGCAACCAATAAGATAATCCTTGAATCCTTATCATACTCGAATTCTAAGGCTTTCCAACCTTAAATTCGTCCACCATATAAATAAGATAATCCTTACCTTATTTTGTAACTATCACATAATTACAAATCAGCCCCTCTAGTTTAATTAATTACATTTGATCACAAAACTAATTCTTAATTAATTATTGACCAATAGTAATTAAACAAATATGATTTCTCCTTTAATATATTATTCTTATAACATATTAATAAATCATATTATCCTCTCTCTCTTTATTCATTTCTCCAATCAAGTTGCTTTGGTGAAGGCAACCCAAAAGGACCATGCACCATCGGGTCAAGTACATACCAAAATAGTTATGGACTTAGACACTAATCCAACAGTCTCCCACTTGGATAAGTCTAACAACTATTCTGCGTATGACTTCAGATCCTGATATGCAATCGTAGCTTTCCAAAGCCGCTGTCAACTCTGATCATATCAGATACCGTGTCCTTAGATAAGGGATCATATATTCCTCCATTCTAGATATCGTATGAGATATGATTTCAAATCATTCTCTTTGTACTATATCTCGATTTCCGATTTATGACGACAGACTAACTGAACAAATCAAATTAGCCCTAGCCCGGCCGAGCATTTACGTATGTCATCACTAAACCATCGAGGGGCCCAAAGATATCGCTTTTATCCTACTTTGGATAAAAGGAACGGATAAACTTTGATACAATGCTCGCTTGCACTCACTCACCGAATTACACACAACAATATGTTTTATAACACCAAGTTACTAGTGCGTTTACATATTATCAATGTGCAACCGATTCGCAAGATACAACTCACACATCTCGGTTTCAAGAATATAAGATGTTATCGTGTCACTAATCACTCATAATACAATTCATGGAGTGATCCAAGTGAGCATGGGTTTAATCCAATGCTCAAATCATATTCATAAGCACTCATGAACGTTGCAGCAAACATTTGCTTATGTCTAATACTCTTCTAGACAATCCACACACCAATTCACGACAGTCTTCATTCATATCTACTTCCAACATATGAACGACTGTGGCCCGTTTGAATAATTCGATTATTCTTAATAAACTCAATTATTCTGGAAGTCAAAACATGCAAAGTGAAACACAAGAATAATACTAATCCCATATGGCCTCAAACCTTTGAGTATAAACAAAACACGTTTTATTTATCACCATATCGATTACTCATTATTTGTCGTTTCGGGTAATCAACTTCTTACTTGAATTATTACACTTGTCCCATGCTCCTAGCATGCACACAATGTTTACCTATGGTTCTTACTTTTGTGAAATAGACAAATTGAACACATTTCCAATCATTCTCATTTTACAACTCCAAATCCATTTTCTTAAGTGTAAGAATATCAAATTCTTGTTACTTATAGAATATACTAGATTCTAACACTTTATGCAACGATCCTTTTGTAATGTCACTGCACCAAAATCTCAAAGACTATTGCCAATGATATTACAAAGTCCTCTATCGGAGATTGTTACAAGACAATTCCTTAGATACGATGTCTCTCACTCAAAGTACATTCCTTTGAACATCCTTTTGCATAAAGGTTTCTAATCTAGACATAGATTTTCAATATTTACTTCCCAATATGGACACGCTTCCATATTTTCCATATGACAACTAATTTCTTAATAGAATCTTATCTATTCGTAATGATGTCGATATTGTCCATCCAATATGGAAACATTTCCATAATTTCCAATACTATACTTCCAACTACTCACAAGCGACCAATCCTCGTCGAACTTTGGATTGTCCTTTGATAGTTGTTTAATTATTTTAGTCAAAACCGATTCTAGTCCCTTTTCCCTCTAAATGTGCTAGACATTTGGAAAATTTTAGAATGGTCAAACATTAAAGCATTTGCAATCGATCCTATACCCATAGCGTATGGGACACGATGCACAATGTTTTATTTGCTATGTTCTCAAAATTTGAATTGTGAAGAGGAATGCCGTAATCATAATCGAAATTTTAAGAACACACTATGTACCCTTGACTAAATTTATTAACATTCCACAACCTAATCCTTTAGATTTGAAATGAAGCATAATATTCTCTCCCTTAATTATAGCAAAACAACTTTTCAACTCTTACAACTTTGCAAAGTATGACTCTTGTTTTCTATAATTAATATTGCCAACTATGCAATACGTGCCTTAATAATCATACAATCATAACATTTATGCTCCCACTATCATGATGATTATTATAAAACATAACACTTATGCTCCCACTAGCTTCGACATGTATT